>NW_026972438.1:0-201846 GCF_036711695.1 Zophobas morio | reverse complement strand
ATACGAATGACCGGTCGTATGTAAGCTAAGCTCCTTCACTATTTACATACGAGGTAGCGGAGCACAACCTTATTAAGTCACACAGTTCTTTATAACTATACAATTGTAATAAATTATAATTTTATGTAGAAAAAAAGGATTGCTTTATACCGATTTTCAGCGACAAACTAACTACGCTGTTTAGACTCGGAGTCCGGTTTGTTCTGTTTATTATACTTAATAAAAAATAATAACAATAATAAAACTTGAACCACTTCAGTCAATTTGGTTCTTATTCTAGGATTCAACAGTGTTTTCGATATACCTCAAGGCCATGCAACTTTATTGGGTTACAAGTAAAGAGCACCAAGCTAACACATAATTTACAATTATATTGTTGTTAATACTGTTTAATTCAAGGTCAGCAAAAACGAAAATGCAGCACAGTTGAAATCTATTAGTTTTCAAGTGGGGCCTTCTACTAATTTAAAGGCCGCAAGTTTAGATACATTCTATACAGCTATGCTTATCCGGTCTGCGTGGTTACATTTATGATTCCAAAAAACAAGTTATATATTTAAATAAAAATATATAAAATTTACTTCTTTAAACTTAATGAAAAGTTATAAATCAGAAATTGTTTTAAATAAAAATAGATTAAATTTTTACAATAGTACAGTTTCTTTATATAAAAAAGCATAAAACCCGGTAAAAAATGCAGAAAAAAGGTTTATTAATTAATTTAAAAATATTTTTTAAGGCGTAGATAAGAACTTACTAAAGCTTACAAATTTCTAGTAAGTAACTATTCGTGGTTAGCCATAAACATAAGTAATAATTTACTATTATTTTTGTTTTACGCCATTTATATATCGCGAATTTTTATTAAACGTTTAAGTTGAATAGCCCACAGACCTACTTGCACAACTGATTTATTGATTCTAAAAGGCCAAGAAAATTCGATAAATATAATTTTTTTATTACTAAATTAATATATTTCTATCTATATTTATTTTATATACTAATTTAATGGCCTAATTACGTATATACACAAAGCCCCTCATCACCTTTAAGAACTCTTTTGATGTTGAGAAAGCATGGCGTCACTCTGTCGCTTTCTTAGTACACCAAAAGACAGATAGATCAGGCACAAGCGTGGAAGAAAATTTTTTAATTTTTATGTCAATGGAAATTTTCAACCGATCAGCATGGTTTCTAACACTTGCTTTAAATTAGAAGTATAAAAAGCTGGCTCCCCAAACACTTTTTGTGAGCGCCTTAGCTAGGAGGGTCCTGTGGTCGTGCACTACCCGAGAAGGGTGAGAGGTACTATAAAAACAAATTTATAAATACTAATCTTCGTGTGCATTGGCAGAACCCGGGGCCAAATAATGATAAACCGCTTTAACCTTAACGTTAAAACTATTGTTGTGTACAAAATGCAAGTTTAAATAAAGAGGCTATCTTTAACTTTTTAGTCACTTGCAACTTAATCTTGACGATTCCAAAGAGATATCTTATATAAACTCGCTTTCGAGTATGAGTACTAACACATGTTAAAATATGTTAAAATATACTTTAAAAATTTGCCTGTAGTTGGTAATTCGGTGTTTGACTGAAAAGGAGAGTTGCCCTAATTTACTTTTTAAGCGATGGATTTTATGTTAATATTAAGAAATTAGTCTTGTAACAAACTATAAACAGACCTTGATTGGGCTAAACTATGATAGGATTCAAGTGAAGGTATTAATTAATGAGTGGTTGGTCATCTTTAATGGTTGAGTGGTTCTTTAGGAGCTTAGCCTAGTACGCTTCATCACAATTTTTTACATGTGGAGTTTATAAAAAGCCTTTAGGTCCGGTAGAAGAGTAAAATGTAGAATTAAAACTAGACTGTTGTAAGGTAAGCTCACATCCCTACAACTGTTTGCTAATTTTTGTAAGCCTCGGTACATATCTAGATGATTTTTATAATCCTTACGATGGGGCATCCACTTTTCGGGTATGGAATTTAATATACTTTATTTTACAGTTTCAAGCACTTAACTCTGCTTTATAATACTTACATCATATTTGAAGTCAAAAGACTATATTAATTATGTAGAATTTTTTCTTGGGAGTGATAATGTAAAGATCTCTATACAAAGAATAACATGCCTAAGAATAACATGCCTTTGTCATTTAACTGCTCACCTTTAGCTTCAAAATAAAAGTTTTCTTGTTTAGTAAATACTGTTCGCGAGTTAAGACAGTTTAACAATGCTTTAGGAAGGAATGAGGCAAAATAATTTTTTTTATAAAAATTGGGGGCTAGCGAAATAAAGAGGTTGACTACTTGGTATGCAGTTCCGGTTTCTACTTTTTAAAGAGTTTAGGAAATAAGTAAGAATGGTAAAATTAAAAAATTGTCTAAAACAGTCGGAAATTACTAACTGCAGTCATAAACAACCGAAATTATGCTAAAATTACTATGTTAATAATAAAATATTCAAACTTTTTTGTTGTGTATAGTTTTAAGACGAATATTGGAAAAACCTTATAACAGTTTTACTAGATTCTCACAAAACAGTTACTAACTTGTTATAGGTTTCAAAGTAAATTTTTCTTACTTTTGCTATTGCGTGAGAATAGCATTTAGATAAAAGTAAAATATAAAGGCGTTATAAAGAGGCTATAGGTTTTTTGTAAATTTTTAATTAAATTTCTTTAAGATTATAAGATTATAAGATTCACCTCTACCTAGACACACAAAGTTATAGTTAGCTAACACTTGATGTATAAAAAAGAAGTATAATCGAAATTGTATTAGCAAAAGATTTGACGTTTATAATAAATATATATACTATATATATAGTAATATAAAGAATTTGCAAGGAGACCTTATTTAACTGGTTTTAATTGCTTCTTATCGCTTAACTTGAAATTTTTTTTTAAAAAAAATAGGCATACGGCCTGTTTCTTTATCTAGAATTTTAATTATTGGATCACTTCACTTATAGTTATAAAGTTTTTGTCTATGTATACTTTTCGTCTTTTGGGTTTATTTTGTTGTTTTTTTATAGTTTCTTAATAGATTGCTTGTTCCAATAGGTTTTTGTGTTTTCTTCTGAAAATTTTTGAGTAAAAATGTGTGCTAGAGCGAGAGGGAGTATGATTAACTTCGTAGTGACCCCTTTTTAATTCTTTTCTAGCATTAGATAAGAAATTTCTACTCGTTGAAGTCTTGTTTTCTAATTGCTTTTTTTTTTTCAGGTTCACAGGACAATTCGAAAAATTTTTGTTTTGTCTATGCTGAATTTTAACTGCACAGGAATTCAGGATAACACCTTATAAGTTAATTAGCTATTACAATAGAAAACTTAAAGAATTCTATCGAATGCTTTTAAAAGGCTCTTCAGACTAAAATTTCTTTTGTATATACTATAAAGCGAACCATCTCCTGTTACATACATGTGTTAACCCACTTCATGATATCCTTCAACATTTAAATGTTATTCCTATAAGTATTTCCGTTGCTCCTGTTTTAACTACTTTATATTTGGGGTTATATAATAGTACCCCATGTAAAATATTGTATTAAAGCTAGGTTACATTGCTTCTATGATTAAAAGCATGATAAAGTTCATTTTCTGACGTAATCAAATATATGTCGCAATGTACCAAACTAAACCGGGCACTGGGGGTTTATTTGAACAATTTTACACCCTTGATTGATTTATTTATTTGGATAGAAAAATATAGAAATGTTTATAATAGAAATGAAATGGTACTCATTTTAAATTATAATTAACCTTTAACAGTGCGCATTTTCCTATTATTACAAAAATATTGTGACTATGACTGGGGTAATGCTCTTTCCTTTCGCAAACGTATTTTAATATTAAAGGTTTCTATCAAAGCCTCCGCTACTTTGCCCACGCAAGATAGTAAACTTATGGGCAGATAGTCTTTAATAAAGTTTAATGGTTTTTTTTAATTTGGAAATAAAAACAACTTCTACTAACTTCTAGCGGTTTGGAAAGTAAGATATAGTTAACATCGAATTAAAAGGCCCGTTTCCATAGGCAATAGTCTTAGTGGTAGAATGTTTGAGCATTAGGTTCGATATACCTTCTGGTCCCACAGCCTTTTTGGTTTTGGACGAGTTGATTATATTAATAATTTCTTCACAATGAGTAAAATAAAGATTGTCTAAAAACATTATTTGAGGTCGTCTCATAGCAAGGTTCCTCTTTATGGCTCATAGTGAAACTCTCGGAAATTGAAGACTAGTATTGAGCAAAAACGTTAGATTTATCCCTAGCAGTAGGTGCTACGCCGTTTTCATAATATATGGGTGGTATGCTAAATAAATTGCGGAAAGGGTTGAGAGACCTTTTTAATTTCCCTAACGACAAGACTGCAGGACTTAAACATCCTATAGCTTTAATTCCCAAAGTATGTTAAGTTTTATCAATTCCTTTAATAAATTAATAACTTTGTTGTAAGCTTCTTTTGCCCTAAAAAAGCCTGTCTTTATATATTTTAATTTAAGGCGGCCTCTTTTTTTAATCATCTGCATAATAGCGGGAGACATTTAGAAGGCTTAGAAGTGGAGGCAGAATTGTAAGCGCTTCGGATTGTTGATTCTAAACGATTGACCACATCATTAATACCTGGCTCAGATGACGGAAAAGTATATTTATTAAGATTCCGTCCAGTAATACTTGAAAAATTGGCCAGTGAGTTATTTAGATAGTACTTGAGCCTTCAGGAAAGGCAATGTCTCCCAGTTCAATAAGAACTGGACTGTGGTTGGAGGGCAACTCGTAAATAGTATTGATACTTGCAGTGACGTATATCTTTTTTAATACTGCAATGCCCAATACATCAGTGCTTCCACAGGGTGTGAGGTTGGGTCACTTGGGCCTAGAATATCGGAATCGGATAAATTAGCCCAATTAGCTAAGAGTTCCCCATTTCTTCAAACAGTGACCGTTCCAATCGGCGTGTTTGCAATTGAGGTCCCCAGTCAACAAAACTGAGCTCGATAAGCCAAAAATATATTCCAAGTACTCATAAAATAACCCTTCTCGAGGACTTGTAAGCTGATATCACTGATACGTCGCCATTCTTCTGTAACTTGATGCGTACTTAATTGCTTCTAAGCTCTGAAGATTGCTTAGATATAACTTCCTATGTTGGACGCTTTTCTGAACTAAAATTGCTACCCCTCCTCTTTTCGAGGTAATGTGACAGCACCTATAACTGGTATAATTAGGTATTTGAAACTTCTTACCTACTTTCAAGTGAGTTTCCGAAATGAAATATCAATTTAGTAACGAATAACAAGTTCAAGTAATTCAATTTTTGTTTCTTAAGCCGTTCCGCGTTCCAAGATAAAATCCTAATATTTTTTAAGCAGCATTCGTTATCCATTTCCGATTTTTAAGTTTCTCTAATAAATCGCCTATGAATTTCGAAATTTGAGTACTAATAGCCTCAGTTAGGGAGAATGCTACATGATTAATTATTTAATCACCTAGGTTAGTAAAGGTTGTAGGTTTCCTAGCACAACTCGACAATTTGCGAGCATAGCTCGTTCCTGGTTCTATAGAACAATTCCTGATATTTTCCTTACAGTTAATTCTCTCAATTATTTTAAAAGAAGCGTTTTTTAGGATGAAAGATACACCCTCTTTAGTTTGCAAAGGGATCCCCATTACAGTTTTCACATCTTGGCTTTTCATCATATTCTTTAGGACATGACTTTGTGGCACGCTCTTTACCGCATTTAACACGTTTGTAGCCTTAAAACAGATTTTTTCGCTATGTCCGAACAATTGGCATCTAAAGCACTTGGCCAACCCTACCACTATTCTTTAAAGGTTTCGCAAAGATTGTAATTTAGCCTACATTTCTTAGTTATATATACTTTTTTCAGATTGAGTTAATTTAAAAAGGGGGTGACCAAAAGCAGTGGAGTTCTGAGCTTGCCATAGCGGCGCATTTTGATGACTGAAAAATATAGAAGGATGGGGCCCTCGAATATTCAGCTCTTGTTTAATATACTCGCGTCTAGCTCAGTAAAGATGCCTTGCAAGACCACCTTCATATCTTTTTCAAAAGGCAACTGTTAGGTATAGAATCCTTGACCATTGGCGTCAAGTAGGCCTGTAAGTTTTCCAAAGTCAATTTCAGAAGGTACCTTAATTTTGATGCCGTGTGGCGTATCTTTAGCAGAGTAATAAATATCTTGTTAGCCTTTAGTTGTGAGGATAAAAGTTTCCAAACTGATTTATTACGAAGAATAAAAGGAGAGGATAAGAAGTTTTTTATTCTTATCACTATGAATATTGCTATTAGTATTACTATTATTACTACTATCATCATTACTATCAGTGTTATCAAATATAATCAGTTATTATTAACAATGTTAGTGCTTGCATTACTATATGAAGTACTATTTAAATTATTACTCTTGTTTTTCTTACTTTGAGTTGTATTTATGCTTAAACTTTTAAGATATCTATTGGTACGGTTTAAACTTGTGATATTTCCGTCATTAAAAGACCTTGAATCAGTAGCAACTAGAGAAATAAAAATATTTCCTGTTAGAAGTTCTAAGGCTGGTTGCCCTCCCTTCCTTTGTTTAGGAGTCTTCACCTGCAAAAGATTCTCTTAATTTGACAGTTCCACAATAGTTTGTTTGCAGATCTTTGATGGGAGCTGGCAAATTAGCTACCATATTCTGGAGCAGTCTCTCTTTATAACTTTAGTGCGATTAAACTATAGCGCTTTAACGGTTAAAATAAATTAAAACATAAGCAAGCAAGTAAAAGAGTACTCTGATACCTTTTTTTTTTAGTGCTGGTATAGTACGGCCTATTCTTCTTCAGACCTCAAACCGCTTAATCTTGAATTTATCGGAATTTTTGTTTGTAGGGAAGGTGTACACGTAATCACAAGACCAGAATAATGTGAGTTGGCACCTCGAGATTGCGCGGCAATGCTCTATCCACTGAGCTACGGTGAAACTCATATCTTCAAACCATAAGTTACGTATACAACTTTCGTTAGAATCCCCCTTTTTTCAGGGGTGGGAGGACTATTGCCCACCAGAGTACGCTCTTTAGAGGGCTATAACGACTTGCCCCGATGGACTGAAAAAGAGGTAAAGTAACGAGCCCCCACCTCCGCCATTCGACCTAGTGTAGTGGAAAACCGCTAAAAACCACCACCGGGAGAGGCCCCCCTGGGCAGAAGACCCGAGGCCACCCGGAAGACACCGACTAGCACCACCGCCAAATGCCTCACCAGAAGAGAGGAGTTCCCTCCAATACCATTCTTGTTTAATCTTTTAAGTTTAATATATCACTAAATAATCTAAAATATCTAGATTGGGTCACTATTATTAATGATTGATATTAAATAGATACTTTTTTTTAACAAAAATGCTAGATATTTTCATTAATTTAAAATCTTGTTAAACTCCAAACGCCTACCCTGATCACATTAGGAGGGTTTGAAGCTAGCTAGTAAACAGGTTTTGTGAGAATTCTAATTATCGCTCTAAGGGACCAAGATATAGTGTAGCAAAGTATATAGGCTGCCACTGCTAAACTAAATAAGTGCGACGTGGTTTGTGGGAAGGGAAGCTTTTATACTGGGACCTTCAGCTTGACCTTTTAGACGTCCTCTTCCAACGTAAGGCCATGCGCTTTACCATAGGCTAACCAGCCACACTAATCTCCTGCTGGTGAGCGGACTTATTACGAGCCTTGGGCCGGGTCACGCTATCGCCGCCCACGTGACGCGCGTGCCCCAGTTTTTGTATGTTAATGTCAAGAAAATAATGACACTTTATCTATGGACAGCTATTATGTAACATGTCTGCGATCACTTCTAGTCGAGTGCTCGAGTATTCAAAGTTTTTGGACTCCATTGAGAACTAGGCGCTAAAACAGCACTAGAAGAAGTAGCTACTACGACGAAACCCGAGGATTATTAAAGACAACCCAGCGAATTTCAATATAAAAAAATGTTTTTAAGTAATTTCTATTGCGGAACATTTAAAAAAGATCTATTTAAGAGTTAAGCACCTGGGATACAAAATTATAAAGCTCAATTACCTAAAACTTTTATCACTAACATCTAAGTAGGTTATTAAGCAGGAAATAATTTGAATTGAGATGGCAAAGCCGATCCCCACAAACGTTCTACTTTAGCTAAATTAAACCAGCAAGCAGCATCGCAAGTTAATTCACAACCATCTTGCATAAATTCAACGTAATACAAATATGCGAGAGTAATATAGGGTTTAGCGGTATTATGCTATAAATTAGTGTCTTAAATAATCTATAAAATAAAAAGTTCTTAAAATTTTCTGCAGATTAAATGAAAGGCCGGAAAATTAAAAAGGGCATAAAACGAGAAAATAAAAAGAAGAAAATTATTATGTGACACTAAAATAATTTTAATTTATACATTACAGTAGGGCACGATAATATAGTCTACAAAATGGAAGTTAAAAGTCCAGACTAAGGCCTGTGGCAATAACACCTCAATTTTTTTTATAAGGTGCTTAAAAAAATATAACAATGATGATGAATTGAGTTTTTGAACAACTAGTAATGAAGCGAAAAACAGAAAAAAAAAACACCCAGTTTTTGATAGGTGCGTCCACTTTTTGACGTTTTTCAATAAAAAAAACGCTTAACTTTAACTTTTAGGTGCAATCAGTATAGGCAAAGGTAAGAATGTATAGGAAGTCAAAAAGTTTTTTTAAAGTGCATATAGAAGCTATGTTTGTAGAATTCTTTTAATGTACTATAGTTCTAGCAAGAAAGAGAATACAGAAAATAATGTTTATGAACGGACCTGTATAAACTAATCGTAAAAGTCTTCTCAAGATGGTAGCGAAGTTACTTTTTAAGGCATATTTTCGTTTATTGCTTGTTTAAGATTGTATCCAAATAATATATACCCCTAGTTCCTGTCTAAGAAGGAGTAGGCGTGGTTTTTATGTTGTATATTACGAGTACTTGGGATTTGGGAAAAAAAAAAACCCTTTAAAAAGGAGCCGTATTGCAACTTAAGCAGTAAGCAAAGGGCGTAATAATCAATATATATGGGATTTATTTTAGCCCACAGTTAATATACAAATTATCGTAAAGTACAATCTCTTATAAGCTCACAACCCCATAGCCAACCCCATAGCCAAACTATAGCCCCTAACAACTTTATAACATTAAAACAGGGGAGAAGGTTAATTTAAGGAATCGCACGAAAACCTGCCTGCTTAAAATAAAGATATTTAAGCACGATAGTAGACATCTTTTAGATACTCTTCATTATTTAAGAATTGGACAACATATTGTTCCTTGAACATCCTACAAAATGTTACTGGAGTGGTAAGCCGAGATTAAAATATCTCTTCTAAATTTAAGGTGCGAAATAAGGAAACATGGTCGTATTTTGTAATTTGTAACTAAAGTTGACTATTGACAAACGGAAGTAAGATAGATGGTGTATTACGTAGGTATACACTGGGTAAAGAGAAACCAGCAATTGTTATGGGGATAATATTTCTTCCGTTTCTTTAGCCATGTGCTTATTACCAACTTCAAAACTATTTCGTTTTTACTCGCAATTTTAAACCAACAAGTAGGGATAAAGGTAATTTATACAAAAGCTTTAACATCTTGAGGGCTAACTCGGACACCCTTCCTCCGTCACATTAATTTAAAAATCTTGCGCTACCCGACTTATACGTAGTATTTAGTGGGATGTTAACACATGTTAAATTTTCCCAGATGCAGAAAAGTGGTCGCCCTCTTTTGGGGTAGATAATAGTTTGTCAAGGGGCCGAGACTTTACACTTGGCACTATTAAGGTGTTACCCCATAAAAAAACGTCACACTGCAAAAGCAGAATGAAATTCTCACGTAATCAGTCAAACTTCAAAAGCTCAAACCCTTTATATTCTTCTAAGCAAGGAACTTTAAATATGTTTGCCGCTTGAGATGAAAAATTGTTATGGTTGTTAATTTAATTCGTAGTCCTAATTAAGGTTATTTATATTTACAAAAAGTTCCTTTGCGCTAACTTGAACCGTGTAAACTCGTCTTTGCTAGACTTTGAACATAAATTGAAAATTTTCGTTCAATATGCTAAGTGTATATGTGTTTACGTAATTTTTATAATTAAACCAGCAAAATTTTTTAAGAAATTATGAAATTTTTATTTAACTAACAAAAAAAAATTCGAAAAGGACTTGATGCGCTGAAAACATATTCCAAAAGCGCTATGTGTGTAGGATTAAAAGCATTGTACATATATCCCATTTTCTTTCAGAAAGTGCGTAACAAGGGGTCGCCAATAATATTTTTCCCCTTAAACTCGGTGATTTCGATATGCACCATGCATTTTATGACATTTCCTCCAGGTTTTTAGCAGGTCTAGAGCAGCCTTATAATAACAAGAATATTAGCCTAGGAATAACTCTATAAGGGAAAGGAGGATTGTATGAGGTTGTAGAAACCTCCATAATTCCGCCAATAGCAAGGAAGTCATATATGATCACGACGACGTCATCTCCAGGGCTGATGCTTTCAGCATTGATTTCAAGTTTTTCACAAGCGTACTCCTTGTACTCCACGCTTATAGTTTGCCTAGATAAGTTATCTGTTTTACTGCAGGAACAAGGAAAGATGCAGTAAAAAAAACAGAAAAAATTTATAATGACTTAGCCCCGCTTTTATAGTAAACAAAATTTGAACCGGGCAGGAACGAAAGCGCAGCCCAATTAAATGCTAGAGTAGTGTCAAATGAAAGACCGCGTACCTTTAAACCAAAAACAGTGTCAACCTTCTTAATAGGATAATAAAAAAAAGTTTTAATTACCATGTTTAAGTAACTTAGTTAATTTTATATATAAAGAACAAAAGTTAATAACCTTTAGCAAAGGAGTTATGCGCCTTTGAAATCCCTCCAATAACGCTTTTATAGATGAAGGATTTTTAAATAAGTAAAAATATCGAACAATATTCCCTGGAATGGAAATCGGAGTATTTTACTATCATTCGCACTACTTGATCCAAATGGGTCCTGCCTACAATAGTTTCAGGGCTTGCTTGTTTAAGTTTGAGTTCTGTTTACTTTCATTACTCTTGTAGCCGCCATGTGACCAAAGTAACCTCGTGAGGATATTGACCTTGTAAAAAAAATTAATGGTGAATGCAGAAAAATGGACATTTTCTAATTTCCCTTCTGCAAACGATTTTGTAGCCCCCAAATAGGGTTGTCTTGCTTATGTTTAGTCGAAAATGTATTCATGTATTCGCCATATATTGTCTATTTACAAACAAGTATTTTTGTTGGTAGTATTTTTCGTCTACAATAAGATTTTAAGACTACTTTGCTTGTAACTAGAGTTGCTATGATGAAGGCTTTTCTAAAAATGTACTTTATGCACCCTACAACCTATCGGGTTGTCAAAACATTTGGGTTTATTTAGTAGGAGATACAAAGCTTTTGCATATTCTAAAAATACTCTTTAAAGATTAAGTCTTGAAGCTGGAGCCTTTGTTCCAAACCCACCCCTACGATTTTCTATCCCGCTTTTCCATTGGGCACTTTTTATATAGTTGTGGTTACAACAGGACCACGAGGGTCAATAACCAGGAAACTGTTTTCTGAATATCCTGGAGGTTAAGTTTCCAACTATTTTTGGAAATTTTGCAAGCAAACTGCAACATTATAGTAATTGGCGGTTAATGTAACCCAAAGAAAGTAAGCCCCCCCCCCACTCCTTTGGGCCTTGCGGAATGGAGATCCATCCGTCACACTTTTAGAGCTATCAGAATTATCCCAGCATTTAGTCGTCGTTTCGCTCTTTGTGATATGCACAAATTCAGTTCAACCCGACAGTATTGAGAAACGAAATAGAGCTTGATGACCCATTCGCCTTGTTTGTATACCAAATTAAAATGCTGTAGAGACGGTCACCGTACTGCCACCAAGTTTAAGTTACCCGCTTCTCTTAAGGAACGTTAATATCGACTTCGCAGAAAAGTAGATTTTTCATAACTATGCTTCCCAAGGAATAAGGCGCCCTCAAACAAGCTCGTCGATCCGGTTAAGAAAGTGTTAAAACTATTTCATGAACTAAGAACAAAAAATTAACTCAGTTCCGTGAATGTGAAAATTTTAGGTCACTTAGAAGAATAGTTGAATTATGAAGCGTCGTCACCAAAAACCTCCTTTTTCTATAATAACGCTACATAAGAGGGGCGGTTTATTCGAGTGAAAAGAAAGTCTGTCCTTACGGTTAGCCTTTAAAGCGAATTTAAATGCACCTTATAAAGAACCTAATTGCTCCCTTTTCTCTAACACTTTGTCTCATTATCTAGTGGTTAGATTTATAGAGTTCCGATAACTAAAAATATTTTACTGATAATGAGGCCTGTCTCATTATTTTATCCGCAGAGATTGGCTAAAAAGCCATGGGGTGTATTCGTAATGACATTTTCTATAAAACAATCAAACCCTCGAAACTCCTACCACAGCCTACCCTAACCCTTAGGGGACCTGTAAAAATCCCTGTTATAAAACTTTGTGGAGTGTAGATGTCAAACTAGTTTCCGTAATTCCGTGTGTAAAAGTGATACAACCACCGGACTTATAGATATATTGCATTTGTTAGAGATATAGTGAGGTGAAGTCTCTAAGATAATTTAAAAGGACAGGAGAAAAACCCCCAGCTGTAAGTCTAGCTTAAGATATGTTTTATTGAACATAAAGTTTTCATATAGTAAAAATGATCTTTTCACTAGTATTCGCGCCCTATCTCAATTATTTTAATACCGTCGAAATCCATTAAAAGAAAAGTTTATCGAATACTGCACGGTTATATTTACATTGATTTTTAGAGTTCTTCATTTCAGTAAAAGTCAGATAGTTGGGGGTCATATATGCATTCACAAGCTTGCGCCCTACATAATTGCGTCTTCTTTTAAGTATTAAAAAAATTCTACAGAATAAGACTTAGGCTACATAAGCTTAGCCTAAAGAATTTTCTTAAAAAAAATCAGCTTAAAAATTTCTCACTTTTTTTTTCTAAATTAAATTAAGTAAATTCTTTTATTTAAGTCTAGCAAAATTTTGCGCAGAAATTTTAATGCTGGCGACAGGGGCGTTGGTTTGAAAATATTTTTCCGCAAGAGGAGCAGTTATGCCATTGGATGCGTGGTTCTAAGAGTCTAACATGGAGCACCTCTTCGTCTTGACTAGTGATATCAAGCAAACATATATCACATTTTTTATAACCCTGACTATGCGAGGGGTAACTAATAGCCTGTCCCTCAACTTCGTCATTATAAGCTAAATGTTTAGCTATTTGGTGGTTATTGTATGCGGACTGACTATTAAAGCGTCTATGCGGCTCACAGTAGCGGCACACTTTTGAATCAAGCCGATCGCGCTCGTATAACTCCAGTTTATGAACTTGATGGAAGTGTGTGGTTTGGCCACGTGCGTTTTTAAAGCGTTTTCCGCATTGGCTACACTCAAGTTCTTCAAGTTCTGTGTTTCCACTACTGCTACTGCTCTTAGACGACCTAAATGAAAGTAAAAATGAGAAGAGAATTTCACTTTGGGGGAAGCTTCTAGGAATAAAGACGTAAACAATACTTTCCTGTTCACAGTTCATGTGCCTCTGCGTATGAACATTTTGAAAAGACTGGCAGTAATTACTGCGTTTGGCTTGATATCCATAATGGCAAAGATGTTTATTAAAGGGACTTTTGTCAAGTAGCAGAAACCCCTAAATACAAAATTAAAAACTTAAGACATTTTTTTAAAGGAGAATTAACTACCTGTGATTCAGCAGGGTTAATTAAATCCTAGCGTTCGCTTTGAGAGTTCAGTAAAGCTATTTGAATTTGACCTTCTGGTTTAAGAAAAGTTTTTATTGCGTAAAAAAAGTGCGATATTAAAGCGCCGTTAAGTTGACTGTCCTCAATTCCAAGATGAGGATGGTTAAAAACTACTGCATCAAACTAGTTTATAAAAATTAAAAAAAATCTGAGTTAGTATAATATCAACAAGAAACTCATTTAAAAAAAGGGAAACGAATTAAATCAGGATTATGTTTAGTAAAAAACAGTTAAAGGTATAACATATATTCCAAAAAAAATTTAATTTTTTTTCGCTCTAGAGACTAATTTATTGCGAGCAATAAAAAATTTTTAAAAAATATGCAACAACAACTTACCCCTCATTAAGAATACAAAAAATAGTTTATAGATGAAAAATGAAATTTACAAAGACGTATACCTTATAGATATGAACAAAAAACTTATATATTATATAAAGTGTCAAAGCTAAAAGTATATAAAACTTCTAGAAGAAAAATGTCAATCCTCAGTTGTAAAAACAATAATAAAATACATGAAATAGTAGGAAAAAACAGAAATAAAAAACTAAAATACTTTTTATATGGAAGCAAAAGAAATTAACAAAAAATTTACAAAATAACTGCCTTTTGATTTTTAAGTCTCGAGCAACTTTCAAGGGCTACAGCGTTGACTTCAAATTCAAGACGACAATAGTTATATTTTTGCAGGTGGTTATAAATAATATGAAAGTCATGATATTTTTGTAACAGATTTTCGTAACAATCATATGAAGTAGCTGTTATTTGAAGGTTGATTAAAGAAGGCACTTCTTGAAAGGGCTTAAGGGGGGTTGATGAACCATACACACTTTGAAGTTGATTTTTTAAAGTTTTTTCCTTTTTTTCTCTTCGCACTATAGCTAAAGTAAAAGAAAAGTTCCCTTCACCTACAAACAGTAAATTAATGGTGTTCATATAATTGCAAGTCAATAAATTGTAAATTTTACTAATTGAAAGTCTACATATTCTAATTTTTGCCTTACAACAATTTTAAATTTTACAAGTTCCTTTAAAAGTAAACATTGTAATAACTTTATTTTTTGAAAAATTTTATAGTCTTTACTTTTATAGAGATTTGACTTTTAACAAACAACTGTCATTAACGTTATACACCTTGTGCAGTCAGCCAGTGACCACTCACCGCTTAAATTTCACCCCTTATAAGTTACTGAATACCGTTTACCACTTCTCGCCTAGGTCCATATTAGTGGATTTGCAGAAAAAACAAATCTATTTTAATCTCCAGAGTTTTGCTCGTTAAAAGATTAATTGAGATGTATAAAATTAAATTTTAAAGTATAGTTTCAACATAGGAAGTGTTCCCGCAGAAAAAAACAAAACTATTACAAGCCCAGTTTTGCCCGTCAAAGGGTTAAGTTACTAGTATACCCTACTATTTGCACTATCGCAATGAGTTTGAAACAAAATTGAAGGATCAGGGCAATTAAAAATTAATCATGCCCGATAACGTCTATTAACACTCTCGAAAATTAACTGGAATTGAACTAACTGACTCAAATTGGGTAACTGAGCTTCATCGTCTTAGCTCGTAGAACTAAGCCAAAAGCTATCAGATGGAAAGAGTATTAGGCGTAGTACACTCCATTAGTTGCTTTTCTTTATTTGAACGTGCGTTACCCGTGAAATGTATACTTTTTTACACTTCTTTAGTGCACAACGCGGGGCAAATGTTTAAGGAAGCCATTGGCGTAGAAAGAGAATCTCATGCAAAAAATAAGCGCATCAGGCACTCCGTTTACACTATACGACACCATCGCATTATCTATGTGCGGAGAATTTATTCGAGTGAGAAGTGGTAATGCGCCATCGTCTTACAACCGACAGACTATAAGCTTAATCCGACCAAATTTTTCCTCGATTCATTTATTATGTTATATAATATAAAAAACATTTTTAAACTAAGTGAACATTGTTAAAAAAAATTGTCTTCGATTTATAGTAAATATTTATTAAAATTCAAATTTTTCCTTTTAAAGTTTACTACTTTATAGTCAACAGATCTTAATAATATTCGGGCGCTTAACAATTTAAACAAAAACTTAAAACCTATATTTTAGTCAATTATATTAAATGATCGCAACTAAGCGAGTTTATACAGCGAGAGTATGAATACAGTTTTATAAATCTAAAAAGTTTAGAGTTATAAAAAAAACAATTGCTATAAAGCTAGGTGCTTGCATAAGCTTCTTAAAAATTTAACATCCAAAAAGTAACTTTTCTTTTGACGACAATTTATTTATATAATAGTAAAAATAATGAAAGAAAAAAAAAAAGTTGTAAAAAAACAGTGCTCAAACTTATGTTGATACCTGGAATAAAATAGCAAAAATATTTATAAGTAATTTAAAAAATAAAATCTAAAAATTTAGTAAAACAACCTGAAAGGTTAAAGAGCAACGAACTTCTTAATACAATTTGTAGCTCACGTAAAAGGGGCCGGGAAATTGTTAGTAGTAGTTGCAACGTTAATGTAAATGAGTAGTAGGGCCCTCGATTACAAAATAAGGCAACTTAGGCTCTTGGCTTCTAATATGGCGATTTTGGTTCTCATTTTTTAAATTGTTCACCTTTAATTGATAAATTTTTTAATAATATTTAATTGGTCCACAAAATTATCTAGACTCCATTTCTTCATTTAATTTAAAAGTACGAACCCGAACCCTAGGGGACCTCCAGAAGAGCCTATTATTATTTCATTTTTATACATAATTTCTAAATCCTAACCCTAACCTTAGACTCCAGAAGAGTCTTAAGGTTGTGTTTACGCTCGATTCGTAATAATTGATTTAAAATTTTTAATATATGAGCAGACAACAGACCTTTCGTAGGTGCTAGATCCTCTCTGACTGGTGCAAATAGTATGTACTTTGTTAATCACAGTTTTACTTGACAAAGTGATTATGCTGTTTCATGTAGCGGGGTAGGTGGTTGATTTATTGAAAGAATAGCTGTTTTTAGTATACTAGCTGCATTGCCTACTGAATCGTTTTCTTCTTAGACGACGGCTAATAAATCCATCGAGTAAGTACTGCATCTTGAGCAAATAGATGTGGCCGAAAACTCAGGGTGTAATGCACTCTTCGAAAATTTGAAAAATGCGAGTGATGCTAACTGACAATATTCGCCGCTTTAATTTCGGCAGTGGACTAGTTGGAAACTGGTACCCTAGAAATGTAATTGAGTTTTTTGACTATGTATGAAAGTATAGTATATGACTAAGGTACCTTGGCTGACTATAAAAGTGCTTACATCTTATATATAGATAGACTTGAATATAGTTCTTTGTACAAGGCACTGTACGAATAGCTTTAGTTATTAGTATATACCATATTTAGCCGGCACCGCCCATATAGCTCAGTTAGATTTTGAATATTTCCCTGGTCGTTTTTTATTAAACAGGGTTATCTAGCTTCATTAGGATACCTTAGCCACTGCCTAGTTGTTCGCACGAAAACCTTGATTTATCGGATGATGTTAACAATTTTTTAAAGCCAGCATTTGAGGAAAGAAACTTCCAGAGCTAACGACTGCGAAATCTCGTATGATCCGAATTCATCCTGGTAATTATAGTCCTTCATCGAGGTCAAGCTAACTCAAGAGAGGACATGCGTATGACAAAAGGCTATAAAGGAAAATATGCAATAGAACCCTGAGAGCGTGTGATAGAATTATGCAAGTAAGCCTCGAAAATATATAAAGAAACTAAAATCAAAAATGCAACAATTAAGAAATACTAAAATAATTGCTAAAGGATTATATATAAAAAATCATAAATTGAAAAAGCACTATTTTAGTTGACCTAATTAGTTACTTTTAGGCATTGAATCAACTAAATGGCACTGAGCTATAGGAAGATACCTACATAACACCACCAGTTTTAAGCTAGTTTTTTACGCAAGGGGCCTGCTTCACAAATTGTGCGCTATAGCCTTTCCTACTATTCTTTTAAACGTGACCAAATATTACTATAAGGAACGCATCTATAATATACGTGTGGGCAATGCGCGCTCATCCTTAGGATCAGTAACAACAGGAGTCCCACTGGAATCTCTTTCATCACCCCTATTCTTTACACTTTTCCTGCGAGACGTGCAACAACCTGACTACCCCACACGCACCTTGTCTTATATGCGGATGATACAGAGATTTACTCCTCGTCAGAGCCATCTGCCCTAACGCGCCAGAACCTGTAGTACGACCTAGTGGACGCTTACCATCTAGGGGCGGCGTTGGAAAATACTAAGAATGCAGAAAGTGGAAAGCCCTTTTTTATCACTTGGAAGCCCACTACACCACAAGCGCCGCTGACCATAGAAAATAAGCTAATTCCTTAGTGTCCTGAGGCGAAATAATTGGGGGTCATTAACGAATATAAGCTCTCGTGGCTGCAGCACGTAAACTATATCGGCGAAGGCCAAGGCGGCGGTTCATACTCTTTACCCTTTACTTCGTGCCCGAAGCAAACTCTCGCTGCACAACAAACGGCGCATGTATTAGTTGTGCATCCCCACTGATCATGACATACGAGTTTACTGCCTGGGCTCCCGCAATAGTCTCTTCTCTTCAAGTGAGACAAAACAACCTGGTAAGCTTTATGAAGGATGCGCTGTAGATGGTTTGCAACGATGCTTTACACCAAGTCTTCCAGATTGAACCTCTAGGTAACGTTTTTCCACGCACTGTATCGCAACCTACGCTCGGTTCGATCAGCACACCTATCGAATACTGACAGATGAGCTCAAATAAGAAATCTGGGCTGGCGAACACTATCACTGAACACGTCATGGACTCTAGATATATATAAGGGGTTAAGGATAGAATTATTTTTAATGTACATATGAGAATGCTTTAACACAAGCTTAAGCTAACCGTAAATTCTGTGTTTCCTTTTACGACACGATCGAGCACTAGAATTTGTAATAATTAAAAAAATCCTTTAACATTTTCCTTCGGTGGTGCATATGCTATCGGAATGGAGTTTAACCCAACATGAGAATTTTTTATTATTGCTGTGTGTCAAATTCTGCTTTTAAAAGCCTATATATGCGTTGTAGAGTAGAATTTTGAAAACTTACTGTAAAACTCTTTGTATCTCAATGTGTTAATCATTGAAAAAAAAAAAATCGCATTTTAAAAATTTTACGTTTATACTTCTAATTTCACAGTCTATATTTTAAGAATTAGAAAATTATAGAACAAACAAAATATCTTATAGGTCATGATTTATTTCGGAAAAATCATAAACACTTCAAAACGACACACGGAAAAAAAAAATTGAACCCGTGTAATACCAACTTCATGTATAAGACCATTATGGAATATAATTGTAATTGAGTTACACATAGCCTATTGATACAATGTTTTTTGCGTCGTAAAATTATTAAATAACTTTATGAAAATTGTGTTAATCTGATAACTTCTTACTAGTTAAGATCTAAAAAGATCTATTTTCTACAAGCTGTTTCAATGAATGTACCATCCTTCATGGCGAATAAATTTAACATATGCAACCAGATCTTACTAAAAAACATTAATCTAAAACTTATTAAATTCACCAGTTTCCTCATTTAATATAAATAAATAACGTATTTTTTTTTTGACTTTTCTTAATATTTAACCAATTTTCAAAAGTCATGATATCTTATATATATACTTATGGTGAAAGCGACGAAGATGCATGTTTTCGGCAAGATTTGCTGCTCGGGAATCAAGGGGAAGACCTCGCAAGGCCCGTTATCCGATGCAAAAGAACTCATTAAGTTGTGAACCGCTGATAAACTTACTGATATCATTGTTATAACTATGTATTTCTCTAGCGAAGGGAGTCCAACACCGAAGGCGCACCAGCAAATTACTTAAAAAAAGTTTAAGTTGAAATAAATCATATATCCTGAACTGCAAATTCTGATAATGTGTGGTCTCAGTTGACTCCTTTTAAATTTGAAAAACAATGACCATCTTGTTGCCCTCGAAGAGGCACCCAGACCTTCTTCAGACGTCAGCAAATACTGTTTTAGCAGCCCGCTTTCGGAAGTCGAAGAAACTATTGAAGCTTTTGCGCTGCGCCGACTAGAATCATTTTTTAAAGAGTGCAATGTGTTGCCAAAACTACAGTTTAGATTCAGGCACCGTCACTCTACAGAAAGAAAAATTACTGTCTTGTAGATTGGATAACTTGTTCTTTAATTTTAAAAAAAAAAAAATACATACCCGTATCGTGAACTATTTTGCTTTTACTAGCTCCTTTATCAACTAACAAAGAGTCATGTCATTCTCCAAGATTACATTTTTTTTATGAGGACCGTCTAAGTACTTCAAGTAAATTACCCATTAATGCTCTACAGACATCAGGCAGAATCCGCACGGGCCTATACCTGCAGTAGTTACGCATAAAGCGTAATAGGTGTAATAACGATAGGGAGTCCTTTTCTTATTTGTTTGCTGTACACTAATATATATACCCGTTTGCAATCAGG
Source organism: Zophobas morio (assembly GCF_036711695.1). Lineage (NCBI taxonomy): Eukaryota > Metazoa > Arthropoda > Insecta > Coleoptera > Tenebrionidae > Zophobas > Zophobas morio. Next base: position 181,434 of record NW_026972438.1, on the reverse strand, counting down.
AGTTCAGCATGCTGCAATATTGGATGGGATTTAGATTTCCAAGTTAAATTGGAATTATACACACAGATAAAGATAAAAGTAAATTATAAAAGACGTAAGATAAGAGTAGATGGTTAGTAGATAGAGAGATAGATTTATTTTAAGTTGCCAAAGATAAAAACGTATAAACTAAATATAATAACACATAGGACAAATAAAGCCGGAACTTAAAATAGTAGTGAGCTAAATCCTCCGTCGAACTTACGACAGAAATTACAGCTCGATTTAATAACATCCGATTAATATTATTAGTAAGATGCTTAACACCTCACTGTTAAATTAGAAAAGGCCGTTTTATATCAAAAAAAGTTATACTTTAGTAGAAAACTATTTAACTAATATCTAGGAATGCTAGCTACCTGGGTTGCGCTACTATAGTAAAAGATGAAACCGCCCTAGTTGAAGGATTGAAAAGATAAATTTTCTCTCTTTTAAGCGACAGACGCTGCCTGGTTACATAAGGTAAATATGATACAATTTAATCACAATGAGACCTATAGGCGTAGACTTCTGGAATATTTCTTTAGAAATAGTAAGCTTAAACTTTGCCTTAAAGGAAATTATTTTACACTATCCCTAAATGCCTAGCTGATTTTGTGATTTAAAAACATTGTTAATTCATCTTTAACATTTGAAGTCCTTTAAGCTGCTTACTCTTAAATTAGGAGTAAGGCACGAGTACCAACAAGTGTACGCTCTTTATAGAGTTATAATAACCGTCCGGAAGGACAGGAAAAGCAGGAGATGCAGGCCTCTGGCTTCCACCATTTGGTATAGTGTAGATAGAAACTGCTAAAAACCACCAGCGGAGGGAGGCAGTTTTAATCACAAAACTCCAGGCCACTTGGAGACACCGGCCAGCTCCTCTGCCAGGCAAACACCTCGATCTGCTATGCTTTAAATCTCGTCTGTTAAACCATATCTTTAACCTTTCCTAAAGGTTAAAAATGAGTTCTATATATGTATATGAGTATAAATTAGGTTTGAGATTTTTTTTTTTCCGTATAAACATGTTTAATCTGGTTCTATTTAGATACAAGTCAAACCAGAAATTGCCATATTTGTATAAATATTGGTTAAAATAGTCTATACCAAAATAATCACATAATTAATTTTTTATGGTAATTATTCGTTCAAGAATACCTGTACGTTTTTCTTTATATATGTTAGGCGTTTTATAAATATTTATAGATATTGTTATCCTATGTAATATGTGCTTAAGAGCTTTATCTTATTACCTTTAAGTCGTTTCTATTATTCGATTATTAAAGTGTTAATAATTTTACTATTTTTACTAATGGTGGCTTCGTCATCACCAGTAAATTTTGTGAGTTGTGCTCATCTTTAAGTCATCCTTTTAAATTTTCGTTAAACAGCCTTTGTAGTAAAAACAAATTATCAGAAAGGTAAAAGTTGGAAATTTTGTTTTCTTTATATACTTATAATTAGCGCGTGTGCGGGGAGGGGAATAAAAGTCAAAAATCGAAGTTATAAAAAATTAAAGTTTATAATTTTGTAGCTCAGGTTTTAAACTAATGTCTAGTTTTGTGGTAACACGAAACAAAATGCCTTAATGATGTCTTTTTAAAATTGTTATTCTACTTCAAATACAAGAAAAAAGGGTATTTAAACCGTTAAGTTCTATTAAGCATTGCGAAAGAGGTTACATGTATTTTTCTAGACCTTTTTTTTTTAAAACTAAATAATTAAAACAAATCCAATTTTTAGTTTTTTTTTTATAAAATAGTTGCAAAGTTAATTAACTTCTTTTAAACTCAGGTTTTAAATTCATGTCTAGTTTTTGCTAATATGAAACAACAATGCATTAGAAAATGTTTTTTTTGAATTGTTATTCGTTTTCATTTACAGGAAAAAAAAAATATATTTTTACACCGTTAAACACTATTATGCTTTGCGAAAGAGGTTATCTGTACTTTTCTACAATTTTTTACTAAGAACTATATAATTAAAAAAAAAGTCCAATTTTTAGTTTTTAATTATAAATTGGTTAAAAATTATATTAAAAAAAATAAATCACCTAAATACTGTCATTTGTCGCTCCTTCTCTAACGAATTCAACTTAATATATGGGAAAAAATTTTGAGAAATTACGTTTTTTTTGGGTATTTTTTGCAGAGGCACGGTTAAGATAAAGTTGGCATTAACTTTTGACTGATCTTAGCATTTCTACGACGTAAGCTAAGTTTACGTGAAGGGCTGAAGTATCTAGTGCTTTCATTGTTTCCTGATTTGGATATATATATTTTTTTTTATACAATCTAAAATGATATAGTCGCATCCATATGATCTAATTGGAAACACTAACTTTAAATAAGTAGGCCTTTTCTTCTTTCTTTTCGTGTTCTTTTCCTTTTTATTCTTTTTGTTTGTGTTTGTTTATATGTATTTTTGTTTTAACGAGTAACAGCTAATCTCTATTAACAACTATATCCTGTCAAAGCATCGCTCAAGTTTTTGTAGTAAGTAACTTGTCTGTTAAGGCTGGGAAAACTGGAGTGTAGAAAATCCTCGGATTGACATGCCATGCCATTATTTCTAACATAGACCCGAGTCTATGAATATCGTTCGGGAGATTCGAGGTTTAGACAAGTTGGGCAGTGCAATAATATAAGTATCTAAAAGTATTAATAAGAAAAGATATACATATTCACAGGCACGAACAAAAAACAAATACAAAGAAAAAATAACAAGAAAAGAAAGAAGAAAAAGATATACTAAAAGTTTGTATTTCCTTATGTATATATTCAATTGGATTATATGGATGCGTTTTTTTTAAATTCTATTACAATGTATATAAACAAAAAAAATATAATATAAAGAAACATAGTACCATCTTGTTCAAAACTACTTTCACAGAGAAGGCATGTTTTTTAACTCTTGAAGAAGGATTTGCAAACAAGAAAACCGGATGAAGAAGCTATTAGATCATTAATGAACCTCATTAATATTGAATGCCAATATAAGAATGCAAAAATTAGTTTAAGTATGAAACTAACCATACTTCTAGTAGGAGCCCTCTTAAAATGACGGGGGATGCGGGCATCCTTTAAGGTGCACAAATTGTTAAGTCGAGATTGTTTTAAATCCAACTCAAGTTTGGAGAGCGTTGTAGTCTCTGCATTTCCATGGGAGATTACAACTCAACCAAGATTTCGGGTACATGAGGGTGTAGCCTTGGTACAAGCTTGTTAAAGCTGTCTTTTAAGATAAAGGACGACGGAATTACCAATAGTATAACAAGGAAAAAGTATACAAGGGAAAAGATTTCGAAAATTTAGAGGTTGCGAATGTCGAAGAGCTGGGCTGTTACAAGACGATGCAGGAACCAAAACTTTAAGAGAAGAATTGAAAGCGGAAGCTCTAATACAAGTAATATTAACTTGAATTCGGGCGCTAACCGCCATATACTTAATGAGTTGAACCCTATTAAGGATTTCCAATCCACTAATGGATTAGTTATGGGCATAAAAGGTCCTATTCCAGCCTTAGGTTTCGTATAATTTCTAATAAAAAAAGGCACTTGATGTACCTACGGCGTCAGAACAACCTGGTTAGTGTGGGAAACTAAGTGATGAGGGCAAGATAGTAATTTTGACTTTAAAGAAAAGTCTATGACATAAAGGGCATGAAGCCAGCTTTTATAAGAAGTGTCATCAGTTATGACTGCCAGCAGAAATTTATACGGTTGCCGTTACCTGGATGGGTTAAAGCATTACTCTCTATATATGAATAGCATGATATTTTGGGGCATATTATGTAAAATAAACTAAACGAATTCTTTAATAAATACGGCATTAACGTCAAAATGGAGAAACTTTCCTGCATATCTTGTGCAAAAAAGGACTTGCACCGCAAATCTGTGCGAATTTCGAAATATAATGACCACGATGGGATCCCCGCCGGGTCTCACCTAGATATCGATGTATGTGGTCAAAGTCACTGACCTTGGCAACATACATTCTTACCGTAATATGCAAAGAGACACGGTTTGATAATGTTATACCAATTGCTTTTTAAACCTACAGTGTTCATAGCGATTAGTAAATTTCTATATGGTTTCATCTTTGAGAATGTTCGCTCAGATAACGTTACCAAGTATACAAATAAGGCTTTCCGTAATATATGAATGCAATGAAGATTAAAACAAGAACTCACATCTCTAGGAACACCATCGCATTACCCTATTGTGGAATGCTACAATAGTATTGAAGGACATGGCTAACTATGCTTCACAGAGCAAAATTATCGGATACGCAAAATGCGAATGACAGAAAATATATGCGATTACTCCTGACTGAGAGTTCGAGTAATCAAAGTTGTTTACTCGATCGAGTTCAAGGAAAAGTCATTTATAAGTAAATGATAAAAAATAATTAAACCAACTATACATGTTTAGTGCACCTATCTTTTACAAGCATGAGAGCAATGGTAAGATGTCACCCAACTCGAGAAATGGAATACTTTTTGGGTTCCGCATTAAACCCTTGTAGAGGATGCGCACGAAGATAAAGTTACACAATCAGAAGGATTATGAGGAACAGAAACTTTATGATAATCGATAATAGTTATGCGACCGTCTTCCACCAACAGAAAAGCCTCTCGATTCTTATTGCCACCTTTACTCAATGATTTTCAAGATTGAACTAAACGAAGCGGTTAACCTGGTCATTAACTCTACCCAAAGAGAGAAAAATCTTTGCTGGAAAAAATGAAGGCTAAGGGAAAGGTAAGAGCACGTTTCAAATCTGATGACCCTGGGGAGTTGATGCACTTCATGGAGATGGAAACCTAAGTGTTTTTCGGGCAAGTGCAGGATATTTAAGTCGTATATGGAAAAACCTCACACTTTGTCATATACGACGATGGAGGTATTGGAGTTATACCAGAAAATGCTTAAATACAGGGGATGTACTGCGGTAAAGTTGCTATTAGCCAGTACCCAAGTACGCCTAGGAAGCTATGACCTTCAGAAAGGGGGGTTTTAAAATACTAAGGAACTTAAAGCCTTGAATCGGGCTGGTACTTGGGATGTTAGTGAGGTGTCTTTAAGGTATATCTTTCTAACGACCACATGAAAGTTTTCCATAAAGTCAGACGGGAGGCTAAAATCCAGATTGTACGTCTGGGGTAATTGCCCCGTAATCTCCAAGGAGACGATTAGGCTTATTACTAAGGCATGGTCGAATTAAATGAACTGCCAACGACCACAGTTGAAATGCATATGTGCACACTAATATGGATTACACAGTATACCTTAATGTGTCAGTGGCTTTTTTATTAATACACCCTTTGGTAAATGGTTATAAATATGCCTTAAACTAGTAAAAGCAATGTATGGCAGGAAACAAGATAGAATATTAGGGTTTAAATACATAGTGCACAAGCTGAAGGGACTTAACTTTAAAGGGTATGAAAAAAGAACCTTACCTGTTTATCAATCGCAGAGAAAATCCAGTCTACACTAACTAGGATAGTTGGGCCCTCGATATGATAATTCAAATTGAAAATATTAAGGAGGCCCCCAATTCGGTCTTTTTGGGCCAAAATTCTTAATATTCAAAGAACATTTTAAGTTGACCCAAGAAAAGTTCGTCGATGATCTTTCACTTTACTATGGTTTAAACGTTTAAAAACCAGTGAAATACCCTATGCACAACGTTAAACTGGAAAAGCGGGAGTTGATTTCTGAACATTATCCGTAGAGAGAATTAATAGGGTAATTACAATATCTAGAAACATACACAAGACTGAACATACAGTTGGCGGTAGATAAGTTATCACAACACCCCAGTTCGTATGAAAAGAAGATTGGGAGGCAGAAAATTGCGTTATAAGGTACTTTAAGGGCACAAGACACAATCTATTAAGGTACCCAAGGAGGGGTACCCTTTATAATAATATCTACACAGATGTAAACTATGGCTCCGGAAAAGGTTGCTAGTTCCGTTTCGCTACATTAAAAATTTCAAGTGAATTTCTTTTGCTAGAGAAACAAAGACACAGAAAAAATAGTTGCATCTTCCTCCACAGAGGGCGGGTATATCGCCGTAGACAAAAACTATTAAATGAGTTAAATAAGTTACAGCGCTACTGGAACTATATACGTTGGTAACCAGCCCAGTATACATATTGCCAACAATTGTAGTGGAACTATCAAGACATCTTGATGTGGTATTTCACTACGTTAAGGACAAAATTGAAAAAAAAAAAACTTATTAAGTTTTCCCTTACTAAGGAAATGCTTGCTGACTTCTTAACGAAGAGCACTATTAATCCTCAATATACCAAACTGCAAAACAGACTCATATACGGTAACGGTCCAAATATGAGGGGGGGAGACAGATACTATGTTCACTTATATGAACATTTTTTTAATTTATATCAGTTGAATAGAATATAATAGCATCCATATAATCTAATTAAAAATACTCACTTTTAATAAACAGCTTCATCTAGTCTGTTTATTGTATTATTATTCTATAGTTATTCTTTCCTTTTTTCTAGTGCGGTTGCAGAATAGTTTAGCAAAGTGGTTACCTCTCATTATATCAGTATTATTGTTATAAGCGCTACAGTCAGTTCGTACTACGCGAGCGGGGTCTTAACTAACACATTAGATTTTTGTATATTTTTCATTTGAAATCTTTATACTAATATGGTAAGTGGGGTCGTTTTTTTATATCTTGGCAAGTTAACTTCTATATCTTTAAATGACTTAAAATTTGCGCTTCCAAAACTGACGTATAGTAATTTTTTAACCCGGTTTGGTTTAATCTTTAAAATCTAAATTCACTCTTCTGGAAGAGAATTTTCGTAAAGGCGAATTATTCAAGGTCTCTCGATTGTATGAACTGATGGCAAAAACAAAAATTCACGATTTCGCAAAATTTAGAAGAAAGGTTTCACTCTTAAGCTTTCTTGAATCTTTTTTATGATTTCACCTACTAAAGTTATCAATTATCCTGTTAGCTCAAGTTAAATATTTGGAGTTACTAAATCTCACCGCTTTGTAAGAAAAACTTACCGTGTAATTTAGGGTTTTGTCACGTTTTAAAAATTGCTTTTTAAATGAGATTAAATAATGCGCTTCGCTACACTTGTAGCGTTGACTCGGCTAATATATATGTAAGCAAACATTTTAACTGCTTTTAGGACATAAGTTTAATTCACAATACCCAAATAACAGAGTGATCTATGTTTTCTGTATTTAATAAAGTAGTGTTATAATAGTTTTACAGTGTTTAGTAGAATTTAACGATAAGGTATATTGTAATATTTAATTGTTTCACACATTTTGTATTAAAAATTCTTGGAGATAATTCATTTATTAAAAGAGGAAAAAGTTAAACATCCTTTTCGCTACTCGATATAGCTGGAATGGTAGAGGAAAGGGGAGGGATATATGCTCATAGGAATAATACGTGTGAATAGGAGTGGCACTACTAAAAAAATAAGGTCGGCTACACAAGTATTAAAGTATACGCCAAAAATTATAGAAAAAATATATATTGCCTATTTATTTTCCTTCTTCCTCCTTCCCAACTACTTTTACAAAAATTTTAATTGAATTTAGTCTTTAGATACTTTAGTAAAATTAATTCCCTTTTTTGGTCGTCAAGTTTATTCTCTACGGCAACTTTTGTCAAACCTTTTTAAACTTTTTATATATATTTCGTTTAATAAAATCTCTCTACCTTTAAAATAAAGTCTGTTATGAAGTGAGGAGAAGCTAAAAAAGAAACAGGAACCGAAAGCTTTAAGCTTTTGTTGAAGAAAATTCAACTCCAAAGGACAGCCCGGAATAGTAGAAACGTGAGTCGGGCCGCCATTAGTAAAGCTCTTAATCTCGACGTGGACAAAGTAAACTCTAACCATATTAAATATTATGTTTAGTAGTAAAGTGAAAACTCACACTTAAACTCTATAATTAATTCGGCTACCTTCGCTTAATTAAAAAAGACAGCAGAAACCACGAACAACTAACTTCACAGCTCAAAGTCATATATTTTTAAATTTTTATCTATAAGAGCACGCGCAGCTATTCTAACTATAGCTTTTTGCAGCTTTCTCTTCATATATAAGTATTTTAAGTTCGTTTAACTAAGTATTAAGGAAGGAGGGGTTACCTCGATTGTAAATGGCGAGAAGGAAGGCATTATATATATGTTTGGATTTGATACCTTAATAAAGGATTTGCTGCCCTTTAAGGAGGCCGTGGTGGGAAATCTAGCAATAAATTTGTTAGGAATAGTTAACTTGTAACCCTTTATTATTAGAGAGTTCGGGTAAGTAATTATAACTATATATTATGGCGTCGGTTAATTTAATGTACTCCTTTATTAAAAGAGTTTCAGCTTAGTTTGTAAATCTAAGAAGCAATTGTTTTAGATAGATCTATAGTTCAATTATAAGTAAAAATTTTGTTTTTTTAACTAAATGACTTTTGATGCGTAGGCAATAATATGATGATCTTACACCTTCTTTTTTCGTTTTGTACAGTTTTGTTTACAAAATTTTAGTTTATTTTCTTTATTACCCCAAGGAACTTTAAAACACCACGGAATTTTGGTGTTGAAAATAAGCAACCCTTTGTTCGACGGCTTGGGCTTTCTACTTATCAATAATAAATTGGTTTTTATAACAAAAAAAGTTAAATTTTAAGATATTATTCAGAGTAAACTAATAATTGTCTTTTTGAAGATGAAAAAATTGCTGTTTTCTGTAATATCAGCGAGTTTAGTGTTGAGTGTCGTGGAAAGTCAGACTTTTACATTGCGGAGAGCATAGGAAGTAGAGTTGTGCCCTGTGATTGATTCGGATGATCCGCACTAAAATTTTTTATAATTTTTGAAAATGCCTGAAATTTCTAGTCTTCACAATGTACAGAAACCCCAAATCCTACAATTCGTCAAAAGTTTTTCTAAATTGTTCTATTTAAATTTTATCATATAAGAAATAAAATTATTAAAAAATTGGAAAACTAAAACAGCTTCCTAAACTTTCCTCCTGAAGAGAGCAAACTAATAGCCTATTGTCATTTACAAATTTGTGAGCGAGGTAATGTTTTGGAAAGAAGTATAAATGTAGTAAACTTCCAAAAATCGTAAAAGACTTTCTCATAGCTGAATTGGTAATGTGTATCAAATCCCTTAAACAAAGTAAATTTTTGTTTTTAAAGGCCCAATTTCTAACTATTAAAGATGTTGAAGTTAAAAAAAATATATTGAGAATATATATAAATCCCGGCTCCTTTAACCGAAGGCACTCTTTATGCTATTTATTCCAACGCACGGATAAGGCCGCCATTGCACGTATATGAATAAGTTATTGACAATCTTATTAAGGAGTGCTTTCGAAGAAGAAAGTTGTAAGCACCACAGCAGTAAACTATTATAATAAACTCTTTTTAATGGTTTTTAAAATTCACCTAAAAAAATTGTTTATCTTTTTAGGAAGCGTTAAATTTTTTTTTAGACCTGCACCAAGTATTATAAAAACTTTTTAAAACTAAAGAAATAGCTTAAAAAAGTTTAAAAAAAATTGCTGCTCAAACTTACGTTGACACCTGGGGCCGTAAAAAATATTTTCGTAAGTGATCTTTAGAGAAAAAGGGCTTTAAAAGTATAACGACGCAAAACCAAAAATAAAACTTGATGAAGCGCAACCAATATCTTGAAACTCTTTGTAACTCCGTAAAAAGTATTAGCATATGTCGACGCCTTTCTTTTATTAATAGGTACAACATAAATATGTAAATGGGTGATTGGCCCTCAGTTTTTTGAAAGTTATCCTAAAGTGCCCAATTTTTAATCCATAGGAGTGCCTGGAAAGCCTGTAACGGACTCGGGCAAAAAAAAAGATTAAAATTACAATTGTATCCTACTTCTCATTCTGCACTTCCGTCAGGAATTGTAAAAAGTATGATGAGTTCATAAAATTTTTAAAGAAATGAATTTACTAAAAATAGTTTTTTCTGGAGCTGCTCAGTACGAAAGAAGGCACATTTTTTTTATGATTTACAAATACACTTATATTGAGCGGTGTGAGGGAGTATAGAGCGTCTTGGGATCATGTAGAAAAGATAAGGTTGATGCAATACGTCCAGAAGTACCAGCCCTTAAAAAATCTTTTTGCTTTAATTTTCAAAGTCTGCAGATATTTGAGAATAGTGTTTAAATTTTTTGCGACCTAGAGTCTCTTTACTACTAAACTTTACAACGATATCATTCCTATTCTCAATAATTACGCTTGTAAAAGTAGTCTTTGTAACATCCGAAAAGGTCTTTACTTCAATAAAGTTAGCCATCGAAAAACCAAGGATATTAATGTATATATAACGTAATTTATTTACTTTTAATTAATGATTGAAGATTGATAGTTTAGAATTTTTTACTCATTAATATTTTTATTTTAATAATTGAAACTTTTATAAAAAGTTTATTTTTAATTTTAAAAGTTATAGTAGTGAAAATTATAATATTAACTTGAAAATATAAATATAGAGAATCTTTTTTTACTAGAAGAGAACAACAGAATAGAGCACACCACTCGACTATAAAGAAAAGGTCGAGGAACCGTCCAGGGTGCATTAAAGATGAGAAACCGTGGCAGCATTACGAAATTTAAATAAATAAACTAATAATAATTTAGTATATAACTAAATAATAATCTGAGATAACAAGAAAAAGTTAAAAAATATGACAAAACTAAGACAAGGTTAAACGAACTCGAGGTTATTAGCAAAAATGTAGGACGTGCTATACTGTACTGATTATAACAAGAATTGTCTGAAGGGAACCTTTTGTCTAAGAATTAATCCCAGTGTAATAAAAAAACTACTAGCAAATTTATTAAATTTCTCCAAGGGCTTTTGTGAGTATTATTAATAAATATATAAAATTTATTAAAAACTTTATATTCTCGAGGTAAAATATGTACATCCATTAAATATTTACCATGTTACTTTCTGTAAAATATATTATCATAAACCCTAAAGCCTAGTGTTCCATATTAGGGTATTTAAACCTTTTAGCCTTCCGAATTTAAATTCACACAGATAGTGGTATAAAGGAGAGATATGCCTTGACCAAGAAGAAAGCGCATAGTAAAATTAAAGCGACTTCTTGTTTATTTTCGAACATTTGAATTTTAAAGTTTTTTGCAACAATTTTTCCCGGTTGTGCAGATTTTATAAAGACGTTCGCAATTGGCGAGTGCTAACAGCCTCGACCTCGCTAATGCTAATTAAGTTAAATTTCTTAAACAGTAAAATTCCTATTTTTTTTTATTTATAGATTATATTAAAAAAATAAATTCCGATTAAGAACTTATAGACTTTTATTAAAATTTTTAAGCTGCAAAGTTGAAATGATGTTAAATGAGTTTAAAAGTTAATGAAAATTAATTTTTTTTTCACTTGCATTTTAAAGTGCACTTTTTTCAACAATTCATTAAAAAATTTTGTTTGCTTATGACTCATGCATCGGCGGAATATGTGAATTTTTTTTAATTATTTTTTTAAAAAAAAAATGATGTAAATTTTTTTTATATTTAAAAGAGAAAATTTTTATGGAAAAATTTGCGTTAGCGTTGCAAATTTTTTCTCGCTTAAAAACATTCATTATATTTCGTCGCGCTTAATTAATTTTTATTGAATTACTATTTATTACAGTGTAAATTTATATTAATTTTTTTTTGGTTAAATATTTATTTTATTTAGTTTCAACTAATTTTTAAAATTAAATATAACTATAAATTTAAATAATTTATTTTGAAACAAAATTAATTTAGCCAAATAACTAATTAATTTATTATTTAAACTTAATTTCATGTTTAAATTTTTATATATATATAATAAAAATTTAATCTTTAATTTTTAAATTATTTATGTTACAACATTAATTAACTGTAAAAAAAAAATTTGTTTATAATTTTAATTTAATTTTTTTAATTAAATAAAAAATTTTAAATTTTTATTTTATTGAAGACTATTAAAAACTTAATGTTCATTTTATTTTTAGTTACATATAAAATCTAATATTTATAATTAATTTTTAAAGTAATATTAATTTAAATTTTATTAGTTTTTGAAATAATAAAAATTATTTTATTAGTTTTGCTAAATAATTTATTTTTTGATTTTAAATTTTCAGTATTGCTAAGTAAAATTAAAAATTTAACTTTATTCCTATTTTTATGAATCCAATTTATGGCACACTTAAAAGCTTGGAGGTTACTAATAAGCTCCAACTCGTCTGTAGAGCTTACACATTCTTATTACCGAAGCTTTGAAGGGGAAAACAGTCATTTAATTTCTTTTTAAGCAGGGTTACTAAAAAGCTGAAACAACTTATATATTTTCCCCTTAATTCTTTGCTGTCCAACATCAATAACCATGCTTTCAGCTGTTAGATTTGGAAAAGGCTTATTAACTTTAGCCACAATTTTTTTAAATTCAACCAAAAGATGGGATAAATCATCATATTCACTCTCAAGGAGCGAAACCATATTCTTGTTTACATAAAAAATTACAAGCAACCGATCTCTGTACTTGTTGCCACCAAACAAAAAGCCGACTCTTTAATTTTGATAAACATTATCTACTTCCACTATTTCGGCGCATTCTGACGCTCTTTTAAGAATATTTAAAGTTAACTACTCCAGTCTTCAAAAATAAGCACTCCTATAATGGCGTCAATATTTATTATATAGCTATATTAAAGTTATAATTTTCTTTGATTAACATAAGTCTCCCTGGCACATTGTTTCCTCAGAGGCTTTCTCTATTTTCAGTAAACTCGTTTTTAAAAGTATAATTTCGCAAAGTGGCTTTTAAAATAAAAAGGATTTAAAGAATTAAAAAAAATAATACAAACATCCTCACTATTCTTGCAAAAGTTTTATAACTAGCAAATTTTTGTTGGTTGGAGCTGTTTCTTACCTTCAAAGCGCGTTCAGATATGGTAGTAATGGCTATACTTTCACTTTGAATAATCTAAATATTTAAAAAAGTCAACCACCTTAGAAGGTAAACTTAACGTTTACGCTAGCAGGACATGGAAGTAAATCAATAAAACTTTTCTCATTTTAAAAAAATCTTTGTTAGAAAGTTTGCAAGATTTTGAAAACTATTTACCACGTGGATGGTGCAAGGCTTACTAGATATTGCAATCTCTCCTCAACCCTAACAATAAACTTCCAAGTTTTACTCGTGACAAAGCTGAGTAAAAATATTTTCATATAAAATCGCAATGATACGTAAAATAGAGCTTAACAGACACTAAACAAGAGAAAAGAAGTACTATTTATTTTGCTACCAATAAATTTATTTAATTAAAATGTGACAAATCCACCCTAGCTCGCGGAAAAAGCGTCCCTGTTATAAGTATACTGGTTAATAACACCATTTAGTTCACGTTGCTTCGATCAGTTAGCTAGGCCGACCTTAACAAACATGTCACTATCACTGATGCATTCCGACACTTAGCCAAGACAGTGTATTAGTTAAAGGTTACTTGACCTATCACTGGATACATAAACCAAATGCGGAAATGAATCAGCGGCCTAGGAACGAGGCATAATGTTATTAGCCACCGCTCGTTGCAGAGCAGCCACAAAGTTTGCTTTTGTCTTTGTAACTTGCGCCGACATTGTTTTACTCGGGCAACTGAGCCAATATTGTTAATGTTTCAGTAAAGGCTCAAAAGGCTCTTTATTCACTACGTGTAAGAATAAATAGCTTCAGAAGGCAGGGCCAGTATACCTCACATCGGCGTTATTCTAAAAAAAAGTTTAAGGTTAATTAACCTTTACTAAGTAATAGACAATAAACTCCAAGGTTGGTCAAAAGAGCTATACGGTTCTAGTCTCTGAACACGAAGGGACCAGGCGCAAGGCATGTGCATAACCATAACGTACGCTTCTTGATGCAAGAAAGATAATATCTGCCAAAGAACCCAAGCTAACAGGAAGGTTTTACCAATTTTAAAAGCCTATCTTTTGATACAACCAGAAAAGAACTTACAGCTTTCTAGAGTAACGCGCAGCCCTAAGCTTAGAGCACACGGCAGGAAGGTACCATTCGCGGTCCATTGGTTTGTAATGTCATAACGTAGCCGATGTATTAAATCGGATACTAGCCATAATTTGCTAAGAATGAGAATTAACAAAGAGAGAGTTTCCAGGAAGAGCCGCCATGCACTGCCGAACAGTAGAGGATGACCTGACCCGCAGCAGATAAGCCTACAATTGCACGCCATTTCATCTCTGGAGAGCACCCAACAGCAACACTAGATCGAAAACCATCGGGAAGCCTCAGAGAATACCATCCATGGTAGACGCTTTTTATAGAGGGATGATCTTTTTCGACCGCTTGACGAAATTGGCCTAGCGACAAATAGCAATCCTCGCTTCATTAAAGAGTGTACACCGGCAACGAGAATTGTTAACAGTCAAAGGCCTCAAAAGAAGCCTAGTGCTACCACTAAACGCCCAACCTACACCGCTGCCAAAATTGAATCTTTAAAGGATCGCCGAGGCGTACCTAGCTGTGGTCACAGTCAATGGAGGATGCGACACTAGCTCCTGCGCTGACACAAAAGTTGCAAACGTGCAGGTGAGAAAGTGCACACATCGAGAAAGAGTTAATTAGCTTTTATCTCTTATACGGGTTTTAAACGTCTTAATTCGTTAATAACACGTCCAAAGTGTCAAAAAAGTGCTTATGCCCATAGAATGATAGCAGGTTAAATTTTTTGCCTTTAGGGGTAAATAGCACTAATTAAAGACTTAAATAAGGTGTTAGCTAGGTTTCAGCTAGCTTCTTCGTACAGGAAGTTTTAGCAGTTAAAATATAACACCGTACAAAATAAATAAATCAGTATGGTCGCCTTATATATATCGTACTAGTAGCTAAGGCTATAGTAACACATACTATTACAGTGGAGTTATACACCGGCGGCCAAGTCCAATGAGAGAAATAAAGAACCCAAACCACCAGGAGAATCAGTCGCCAACGGCCTTGGAATGAGGCAAATAATCTTAGCTATCAGCACTATTTGCTAAACTAGGTTTCATGTTGCTTTTGACCACCTAATTGCACTGAACAAGATCTTAACTTAGCAACTTAGCACAGCCCACCAAGGTTTCAGTCAAGGATTTCCATGCTCTTCCTCGGCTTATTACAGAAAACTGCCCCGGAAGGGGATGCTAGTACTCAAAGCGGAGCTGTCCTGATAAGTGAAACAGTTGTGACCTGTTTGTGTGTTTATTATTAGGGTTTAGCTATAAAGTCATCTTAGATTTCATCCGTTTAGGACCAAGTCTCGTTAGTGAATAATACGTTACTAACCATAATGTTAAAACCTAAGATACAGGTAAGATTTAACCTTCCCGAAGGTCTTTACCCAACCTAGAGTTTTTACCAGTTTTAAGAGCAGATCTTTCGACCGTGCGTCCTTATTATATGTTTAATTGATTGATTTAGCTGGTTACTGCAATTGTATAACTCTCCGAAGTACTGCAGACCTCATAACACAGAGTTCTAATAAGGAAATTACCATATCACGCTGCATAGGATTTCACTGTAAATTAGCCGTTAGTGTCATAGTTGATTTCAAGTAAATTGTCTTAGTTTTTACTGAAACCAAGTTCTGACTCCCTTGCAGAGTAGAGGGATACATAACCCATTTAAGTTAAGTTTACTCGCCCGCAGCATTCCACCCTCCGGGTGGCAACCCATAGATCGAAACCATCGAAAACTCGTTGGGACTAACGTCTAAGTTGAGCGCTATTTTTATATATAGGGCCAATCTTTTTTGACCACTTTACGATAACTCCCTGGCGGCAAAAAGCAACCGTTGCACCGTTAAAGAATGTACAGGTGATATCGCGAAGCTTCATCATTTAGGTTCAATTAAACGGTCAAAGGCACCAAAAGAGCACCTAATGCTACCATTAAATTGCACCAGACTGCACAGCGGCCATGATTGGGTCTTTAAAGGATAACTGACGCCAGTCTCGCTGTGGTCGCAGCCATAACAAAGGAAGCCTCGCACGTCCCGCGCTAAAAATGAGATAAAAAGACTTAAAAGTTAAGATAAAATACTCGCACAGGACGAGCGAGAGCAACGAGGGACGAGAGAAAAGCTCCTATCTCTTAACGAGAGATTCGGGTGCTTAAATATTGTAGATAATAGCAATGTTTTAAATAAAAAAATAAATATGTTTAATAATATTTAGTATTTTAAGTAGGTAACAGCGCTCCACAAAAGTTACTTAAAAATTATAATGATAACAATAAAGGATACTTACTAGTTAAAAATAACCGCACTTACTTGCAAGGAACACGACCTTAACTGAGTAACTTAGCATGTTTCACACAAAAGTGTTCAACAAGGATTCCCATGATCTTTTAAAGCTCAAGGATTTTCCCCCTCACTGAACTTTAAGAAATTTAGAGATCACTGCTCAGATCTATAGACCACTGGTCAATGCTTGGAAATAAGTACGAGATTATTACAACATGAAGGAGATTCAGAAACAGGTAGCAGAGTTTCGATATTGACTAGGGTCAAAGTTAGAAACCAAGATTACTTTCTAGTTGATGAGATTATTAGTTGTATCGACTTATTAAAGTTGAAGTTTTTAAGTAAGTTCTTTCACCTTGGAAAAATATAAGACTCTTTTGGATTGAACTCGAATGAGTAAAGTAGGACTCGAGTTGGGGTAGCTTAATAAAACATATAAGATAAAAAAAATTATTGAAAAGGGCCCTCCAAAAGACATCAACAGTACTATTACCCATAAAAGTTTAAGGAGGGGGCGGTACCTTAGTTTGCATTAGTATATTAAACAATACTATTATACTACTTTCTCTGCTAAGTGCTCTGCTAAACTGCTACCATTCAGGATAAGTAAGTACTCTTTTATTATTCACAACTAACTCTACAAGTGCCCAGTCAGATTTAGCTTAAAGGTACAGTAGTTAGACAGATCTTAGCCAATTTCACCAAGATTTTTCTTTAGCTACGTAGAATAGTCAAGATTTTTTAAGCTTATTTCAAATTAGAACTTTTCATTAAAAAACCTTGGAGAGTACGATGCTAGAATTATGTTCTATATGAGAAGAAAACACTTTTTAAATTCTAATAAAGGCGACGCAAACTACGGTCTAACCGTGAATATTAATTAAAATTATACTCCTAAAGCTACCGTTAGAATGAAAGTCTAGTACCGAATCCAGCTATTACTCCATTTAAACATAGTGCCAAGTTCTAACTCTAGCATAATATTAATATATAAAGACATATAGTTAATCGACGGTTTCCAGTTGGTCACAAAGCATCTCGAATCAATGAATAGTCTTACCGACTATGACACTTAGCTATAATATGCCAAAATTAACCTAAAAATTTGCCTTATAATTAGCCAAATCAGACTAACTCGGCAAGCACATCTCACAACTAGAAAGATATGTAAAAGTACTAGTGTATATAATACTATGTTAGAATTTGCTTTGCTCCTAAAGCACTCGAACTGATGCATATACTGTTATTTAATATCACTCATCATCGTAACCCTTTTATTAGGGTTACCAAATCACTCTGTTTTAAGTTCAGTTAATTAACCGAACTTCATTACGGAGTACGACAGAAGCTTTTGTCCCGTAACTGTCCACCATAGATAGTAATCTAGACATAGTAGTCTCTAGCTTAGCCAAAGACTACCTAAAGTCGATCTGCCTAACCCTCGAGATATTCACACTAACCAATATACTACTTTGAAGCTAGCTCGATATAACATACTTTAACTAGATAGTTAATTCTAATTTTACCTTGTAGAGTTCTTTGATGATTTCAAAAGTAGCGGAAGGACAATCTTGTAAACCTTTAACTAAACAGGATGGCCACTAATATGCCTTGTACTTGGTGCCTTCGTGTTCACTGACTTTACAGCGTAAACATAACAGAAATCACACAAATTGATGAAAACTGTTTAACTTTGTTATGAAAGCTTAAATTTGAGTATTATCATTGCCTTCCGAAGCAATTTAAAATCTAATTTGCTTAGGGAGATCTATAGAACCCTTGAAACACATGAATGAATTCTGGGTAGTATACAGCTAAGTTCTATAGAAAACTACATGTGGTTCAAGCAAGTAAGGTACACTGAAAGCCACGCATGAAAGATCTATAGAATGAGTGATGAAAGGTAGAATTCTTGTTCAAATCCTGAACCATTGTAAGATCACTAAAGTTCCTGAATATATTAGCTAATCGCACTGATTGAACCAATGTTTAGTAACTTGTACTCATTCGGATGGGTCTCTGATCGTTCGAATCTGAGTGGGTTGCTAAGTGACTACTAATACTATATATATGCCGACCACCCTTTTGTTGACTTCCGGCAAAAATGGATAACTTCTTAATTTACGACTTTAACTATCTCTTATGTCTGGTGTACCATTCAGTTTAAACAAAACAAAACTATAAATCTTTAGCTATCTTTTTGATTAACCTTGGTCACTGTGTTCGGGTTAAACCAGTCCATTACTGCCTACGGCTCTACAAGACACAAACTGATCCTGATCGATGTCACCCCGAGCTATAGTCTAACTGTGTTCAGTTGTTGCCTTGAATGTAACATAGAATAAAATAGCCCCCTTTCTCTTTTCAGCTAGAGTCAAATGAATATAAATTGTTCACTTCGATTCGATTCTATCATTTTACTGTATTAATTAGGTTATTTATTATTTTATTTCATTTTAATTCTTTATAAAAGAGTTAAAGAGAATAGTATAGAGGAACGTCTGACTAAGTCAGAACGAAATATAAACTTAGTTTATTTTTCCTACTTCACTCGTAGTATTTGAACCTTATTAGTTTTTTATTCGATTTGAATCTATCAAAAACTATTATCCTTATAACTTTGTACTGGCCAGAGTCGAACTAGCTTCTTACTTCGAACTTTTTTTTTTTATGAAAATATTCCAACTTTAGTGGGTTCCTAACATTAGCTCATGTACTAACTTTAGGACTGGTGTTTTAAATGACCCTGATGAACAAACGCTTGATTTATTTTAAATCTAGTTAATTAAAAACCCCTAACGCTGTATTTCCACATCGCCAGGGATAAAAGTCACGCTTCTAGAGTAGCACAAGGAAAGCTTTAGCACCGTTAGAAAAAGTTAAAGGTGTTTTTTCCCCCCTCCCCTTTATGCTTGTGTAGTAGGCAATATAATTATATTTCCTACTCGAGCAAGGCCTTATTTTCCAATTGTTGATTGCGGTTTTCACTTGACTGAGAACTTAATGTTTTCGACGAGATTTCTAAAACGCCCCAAGTGGTGAAGAAGAAGGGACTCAAACTTTCACTAATAAGGACTCAGCTGCAGGACAAAAGCACTCTTTTCGAAGAGCAAAGTACAGAAGACATCTTTCTGAGACAAGAGAATAACGATTAAGGAGGTAAGGTTATTGACACATCAGTCTCCATTCTCAAGAACTTAAGTGTTTATGAACCTGTGACGCGCCAGCTCACATGTAACATATTTCTTTTATAACGAAGATTTTACCAGCACAGAAGTGTGCGTAAATGAAGAAAAGCTGTTTTCTAGACTGTTTAAAAATATTATAAAACTGGTTATTTTTACGTGGCGCTCACTGACTGCATCATTCAATGTCAAAAGAAGGTCGTCCCTTAAATGGTACGAAAGTTATCCCATATGGCCTTGTACAAAAAGGTTTTTTGACTAAAAAATATGGTAAAAAACATAAACGTAAAATAAAAAAATTTTAATATTTTTTATTTATTGTAAATAGAAAAATAGCCTTAGAATTTTCCTGCCATCGTTTATAAAAAAATTAAGATACAAATTAAAAAAAAAGGTTTCTTTGGTTACTTTTTCCTAGTAAAGCAGATAAAAGCATATAACTTTTTGGCCTGTTAAATACTAGATATAACTTTTTAAGATATTGTTTAATTCACAGCAGATGTTGCTTTAAAATAAAAAACTACAAGTTGGGGAGTAACTACCTTAAAGATCCTTAAGAGAACATAAACTTGATATATGTAGATCACAATTTGTAAGAAACCGAGCACCATGGACAACTCAAGCTGAAGACTTTTCTTTAGATATTGACAATACTCTCAACCTGCTTGCAACGCAACACGTAGTAGCAGGTCCGCGCCTTTTTTTAGCAGGCCGCATTTTTATTGGTTCAATTAAATTTATTGGATTAGTCTATAAAAACACTTAATTACAGCAACTTTTATTTTATTTTAAAAAATTATGTAACTCTACCCTAGGGGCAACCTGAAAAAGCCCTGTTATTTCTAGGGGTTATCAGTGCGCTGATAAACCTATTAATGCTGTAAGTCCGATATCTGTCTTCAGATATCCCAAAGGTACCAGTGCCATTTGTAGGAAATGGACAAATCCCCTTTAGATTTTGTTGATATCTCAATAGAAAGATTGATAACAACCCGTAGATAAACAAGATGAAACGTTAAAACAATGTCACAGAAGGTTATGAAAACAGAAGTTATAAAGTTGATCATTGGAATTTTTTGGGAAATAGCTCCTGATATGGGTCCTAATGACAATCTAGTTAGAAGACATAAAAGAATAGAGAAGAAAAACAAAAATTCTGCCTCTTTCACCTTAGGAAATTTTTTAAATTCATTGTTTGATGCCTTTAGCAGGGCACCTCTAGATTTATACGAGGAATTTTAAGATTTGTTAGTAGATTTTGACCTTTTAAAGAAAGTTCTTGATAAAACTAAAAAGAATTTTTTTGTGGGAAAATCCATAAATTTTATTACTTATTATTACTCCTAATGGCTGATGGCTTTGTTAATTTTTGGTCTTGGTTAAAGTTAAACTGTGTTGGTGATATGGAATTTTTTATGCCTTTGTTTTAGGGTTCATTTGTGTATCTTTTTTACTTAAAATAAATGTTATCTCCACCTTTTATTTAATACATTCTATGTTATTAGATATATATTTTATATATACTTCAAAATATAAAATCTTTAAAGGTAGATTTTGCGACCAAGTGAACTGTTTTACATACTTTTGTTGGAACATCCATTAGTAGTAGGATAAATAATTTTCTAGTTGGCTACACTACATTTTTTGAATTACTTTTTTTCTTAGCATTTCAAGTGTCCTTGCTATTTAGTACTCTTAACTTTTTGACTTTATTTTACTCCCGTTGAGGCTCTAATAAGTATTTTTTGTTTTATAAAATCTTTTATACAAAATCTATATTTTGCAGGTGTAATAAAAGCAAAAAATTGACATTACCTTTCAAATTTTTAATAATTGTTAATATTTAGTATTGTTTGCTTATTTATAACTTTAAAATAAATAACGCTTTTTATAACATAAGTTCAAGGTACTTAGTAAAACAAAGTATTGTGTTAAATAAATAGATTTAAGCTAAACCTTCCAGGGATTTCAAGTAAAACTATAGGTGTTAATGTAGCTTAAACTATACAATTATTTCATAAAGTGTAATACACCTAAAGTACCAAGAAGCTAAAGCTCCTTTCAAATCTAAAAATATTCACTTAGGTTACAGTGACCAGATTTTTGAAATCCTATAACCAAGACTAAATAATTTACCTAATTCTTACTTAAACTATATAAAAATTATATAGGGGGTATAAGAAAACTTTAATTATTGTATATAAATAAAGATACTTTACAGAAGTTCAACTTTACGGTTATGTTAAATATTAACTTTGTTGGGTAATAATGACGTTTATATTACTTTCAAAAGAGAATTGTAAAAATAGTTTGAAATCTTAGAGTATATAAATAGATTTTAAGAGTTTCTCTCTAACTATAATAACATTGTCGATAATGAGGCCTGTCTCAATAATTTTGTCTCGGCAGAGGTTGACTGACAAGCCAAGGGGGTGTGTTCGTAAATCTTCGTAACATTCAAACCCTCAAAACCCCTAACATAGCCAACGCTAACCTGAGAAAAACCCCTGTTATCAACAAATATTAAAAGGTAAAAATTAAAAAGATTATTTTTACTTCGGAGACTGCTCTTCTAGAAAAATGATGTATTTTATCCAAAATAGTTAAGTAATAAACTATAAATTAATTGCTCAAGAAATCAAGAGTTGTCTTGCGAAAGGAGTGAAGAAAAAAGACATAAAGGATTTTTATAATTCCAGCAATCTCGAAGCATCTTTGCATTGTTTTTAGTGGATTTCAGGCTATTATTTCTTCTAGTGTAGCTCTAACATCATATTTAAATAACAGATTAAGGAACATTAATTACAATAAAAAGAAATATATTTAATTACAATAGGTAGCTGTCTGTGTGCCCCCCTTGCAAATTTACCCTGGAAGAAAGGATTCATACTTTGAACAATTTGATTTTATCTTTCAAGTTAGAAAGTGGGTAAATAGTCGAAATGGAACTACGAAGAGAGCTTAATGTCTAGAGGGCATTTGCACTCATAAAGCTTACATTGTGCTCACCTCTTATGGTTGTAAAAAAAATTTTAATTAATGTTCTGTTTATAAATAAAATTTAGTGTTATTAAAAGTCTAAAAATTCTTATATTTAAGTTTTACAACAAATTGTGTTGCACAACATTTGTAGGGGCTTAAAAGACTCTAAAAATCTATTATGAACTATTTTAGACATTTTGCAACCAGTTTAATTCTATGCGATTTTATGTCTTTACATGTTCAGAGACGTTTCAAATGAAATTTAAATAATATATTCTAATAAAATTGCTATACACTTTACATAATAATAAATATTTTTAATACATCAAGTTGAGCTAAGGTGAATCAAAAATTAAATTTATTATCGAAAATATTCACCAAATAATCAGTATTTGCGGTTTTTAAGTTTGTAAGCTAGTAGGAAAGGGCCCCAGCTGGTCTCCAATAATTTATTTGGTTTGTTATTATTCTCTGAAAATGGGTATAATATACATTTGTACATTCAAAGAAGAATTATACTAATATGTTATATTTTAGCTTTTTTTATCTTTTGTTCTTTAGCGACGTTATGGCTTACTTATTTTGTGAGTTCAGGTGAGTGTCTACTACTATATCTTCTTATTAATTTAAGGCTTTTTTTTATTTAATATAGCCTTCCCCTTGGAAATGTTGAAGTCTCCTCTTGAGAAGGCAAAGATCGAACTAGAAAAAAATATTTTTTTTTGAAAGCTACGTAAATTTATAAAATGCGTATGAATATAAGTATGTCAGTATTATAATCGCAAACGAATCAAAGGGGCACGTGTGCTACACTACCATCGAGGAAACTCTAGCTCATTGTTTTTTAAGAAATAATACATGGGGTAGAGAAAGATAGTTACATTAATTGATAAATGCGGAAAGACTGACATAAATAAGATGGATTTCAAGAAAGATAATCCTCCCTACTTTTTTTTTTTATTGATGGTTGTGTCAATAATATATCGCTTCCTTGTAAAGCTCATATATAACTAGCTTCACACTTTCCGTGTACTTTTCACAACAACGTTACGAGAGAAACAAGCAATTTTATGTATACCCTGCTATATATCATACTAATAAAAGTCTAGAATTTACACCGCAAACCCAATGGGATGTAGCACCAGAAGCTGTTATAGTTATAGCCCAAAGTTTGGATTTTGATGATATTAATACATAAGATATTAACAAATATTGGAAAGACAATTTTTTTAATTATTCAAAGCATTTGCTAATGTCTTATCTACAAAGCGTAATTTACCAACACAACGAAAGCAGCTTAAGCGAAAAAGGAGCATTTTAAGCGTTTAAAAGCTGCAATAGGAGCAAAAGATGTCAGTGTTCACTTCATGGGTCTTCAAAAAAAGCCGTACTGTACTTGCTTACACAGGGGTCTTCTTATTTATGAATAATCTTTTACTTTATACTGTAGTTAATTATGCCTCTAATATAATGCGCGTAGGGAACAATACAGACGGTCATAGGCTCTTATATGCTTTAGGCAACTCCTCTCCGATACATGAGTTTTCCAGTATAATTGAGTTAGACTCATTGTTTGTCAATCAAACTGAAGACGATAATAAGAAACGTATTCTGCTTTCACACTCATGCTTAACAATTTAGAAGCTACATTGACCCAATTAAGTCTTGAAGATACATTTAAAAGTATATCAGAGCTTAACCTTAAAGAACATCATCTTGACATAGTTATACTAAACGGCCCTTATTCCTCAGGTCCTTACTTCTTCTCCAGCCTTACTAATTTAATAAGAAGAAAAGTATCAGTAACATACCTACTCTGATTGCTCCCAACAGAGACGTTACTAAAAATAAGATTCCTGAATGGTTGGACGTAGAAAGCACCATCGTTCTCCCCTTTGCCTTGGTATTTACGGAAGTAATATTATTCGACGTTGTTTTTCTGGCTCAAGGTTTAATTCAAGTGGGGAGCAGTTGACGATATCGCTCATTAAAAAATGTTGGCGGAACAGCATTTGGTTTTTGATCTCCTAAATACCGCTCCAGTGGTTTCTGCAGCGTTTAGATGGCCTAAAGCAATATAATCATTTCACGCCAAATTAGATAATATACTCTCTAGTGACGGGAAGACCTTGATGAAGCTGGAAGCTGAAGAAACTCAAAGATACCCCTAGACTACGCCACTTCTGGGAAAAAACTCAATTTAGTGAGGGTGCAATCGAAACCTCTGATATTTCCAAAACTGTCGGAGGAGAGGATTTAAACAAAGATACGAGTGAAAGCTTTTCAAATCCTGAGTTATCCGTGGAACAAAGCAATTTTAAAGCTCGATAAGGGTGCAAGTAAGCTATTGAATTTCAAAACAAATAGTTCTCCACGTGATGAACTACAACACCTAGTTAAATGCGCTGATATGAATTTCAAAAAGTCTTTACTCAACACTTAAAAACTGGATGTCATTGTTGATGACTCTTATGTATTACACTTAGATACTCAAGCCTCCTCTATGAGTAAAAAAATTATTACTATGAAAGGCAAGCAGTAGGTGGTGGAACATGTAAAACAATGAAATGAAATCTCTGTACACTTTTGAGTTAATAAAAGGAAAAATATTCAGTGTTAAAAATATTGGTAAAAGTATGTACTATAATAAGAAGACCGAGCTCTGGGAATCGTTAAGGTGTAAAGGAGGCGCCAAGGAGACGCCACATACAAAAATAAGAAAACTGGAAAGAGAGGGTTCCAGTAATCCATTAGAACACACGTCCTACCGAATTGGAAAACCCTAATAATAAAGCGGAATTGGAACGAGAGGGATCTGGTATTGCATTAGAACACTTTAATAAAGTTACATCTGCTGAAATAGAAAACCCCTCCAATTTTCCGAAAGATGGAAGGCCTTACAGAATAGTTAATTTTAAAAGAGAGTTAAATATGGTAGGTCCATGATAAAAATTTAAATGACTACAGATATGCAGACGTTCAAACTTTCAATAACTATTTAAGTATTACTATTGAAAATGTATTGGCAGAAGTTTCAACTAATCGGCCTATACTAATACCCGATGATTCCTATATAAAAGATTTAACTAAAGCTCGGGAAAAAAATTCATTTGTTTATAATAAGATAGAGGGCCTCAAGAACGAGGGCTACGTAACAGGGATAGGTTTTAGGGAGAAAAAATTCACAGTAATGTATAAAGCGGAAACGAGAACAGTTTTGCACAACAATTTTGATAACTATTGTCATTTAGAAGGAAGTACAAGGCAAACTAGAGTACACTTCTAACAAAGAATGAGTGGAACTTAAGGAAAGAAACTCCATTCCGCATCGAAAGCAAATATTTGACTCACGAAAAACTTAATTGGAACCTCCTGCCCTCATATCTACTCAACACAGGTATAAGGTGCCAACATTACCTAATTTTATACTGATGGAGGGCGTCCATAAATCGGCAGTTAATATCATAAAGGAAAATAAGAACGCCTACTACTATTCAGCTTCCGAATTTTCTGAAAAAAGCGCTAAATTATATGTTTACGAGAAAGAATCCTTTATAAAGAAAATTAAAAGTGAGAGAAAAAGCTTTTTCCATGTAAAGGTAGCAAACCTTAATAGTAAAGATAATATGAACCTCTTTTTCGAAGACGAGCTACATCCCTGCATAAAGGAAGAACGCTATGACCTTCTTTCCTTATTAGCGCGTTTAAAGTTAAGTCAAAAAAAACAATGGTTTATTTCTCACCAATGAAGTGCACGTACCCCCCAATATATTTGATCGTACAACTTCTACTAATGAAACAGGGTTTTTTATCCCAGAAACCAGTTTTCGATGAAAGAGCATTTGAGTTCGTGCTCCCAACAGACGTTATAGCTTCTCATGTCGGTGCAAATGATAAACCACTTCTAGATGCTTCCCTGTATAATTTAAAAGAGGCTAAATATAACGGGAAGTTAACTGACAACCACGCACTCATTTTTACACAAAGTATAAAAGAGAGTTTAGCTAATTATCGGGAATACCTAAAATATTTTTCTTCGATTAAAGGGAATATTATAAAAATAACTGCTAACACTTTTAAAAGTGTTAACGACTATTTCGAACAATATAGCGTTATCGGTTTTCACAATTACGAAGTTCTAGCAAGTGATCAACTTGTTTCCCCCTTTTTGTAAAAAGATCCCGCAGAGGATGACTTGATGATCACCAATCTAACGTTCAAATAGTAAATTTAGAAAATCCGAAGTATATCGCGTTTCCCACTAAGTGTGCTATAAGAGAACTTTATTCTTATAAAAAAAACTAGATTTTCCTTAACTAACGTCAGAAAGCGCTAGAAAGACTATACCTTACTTAGAATGGGAGTGTTCAAGTTCTAGAGGAATTATCAAGTTGTCAACTTCTGGGAGTTTCCCTGCTAAAAAATTTCAGTGCCCATGAATAAAGTTTATTCTGGTGGGAATAGTAAGTTGTTTGCTTAAAATACCATATTTTGGTAAAGGGAGAAAAAAAGAAAAGTTCTATATGATTACCAATTTAATACCTGGAGAGATTACTCATACTCGAAAACGAACATAACTTTGGGGCCTTCTTTAAAGTTAAAAACTGGTAACTGTGTCGAAGCTAACCTACTAGCTGAGGAAAACGAGCACAGTGGAAATACCTTGCCAGAAGAAATATCCTTTGATAATTATATACTCCTCAAAAATTATTATCTTTATATAATACCAAAAAAACCAGAATTTTAACAAAAATTTAAAAAAAAATTCCACTTTTTTTACTCAAGGTTTCAAGAGTTTCAAAATTTTTTGGAATACTCTCAATAGGTTACCCATTCAAATAAAAATCTATCTACACTACGACTTCATCAGCTCTAACGGAACAAAAATTGGCTATAAGGAAAATACTTCTAGAAAGTTTGGATGTGGTGTTGAAAAACCTAAGGACTAATTTTTCTCTTCGTGCCCTTTTTAAAAATATTGCATTAAGTTAGTATTGTAGGGCTGCTAGGAAGAATGGTCGTTACGATACCGCCCGAGACGTAATGAAGTATCAAATTACGTACGAAAATTATGGTTTTTTTTTATGAACCATGAAATTGAATCGTACAAGAAGAGTGCTTCGTTAAAAGTTATTTTACTAGACCAAATGATATTCTTCTTAAATATCCAGATAAAATTACTTACTCTGAAAATGTTATCAAGTTCAGAGCGTCTAACAATTTATTTGGTACTTTTAGTAAAAATCCTTTTTTTTAAAAGATTAAACAAGAATATTTTAAAGAACTTAGAGGGAGACAACGGATATTTTAGTAATATTTTAAAAGGAGGACAGCCAAAAGGGGCAATTTTCTCTCTGGACGAGGTGTTGGGTACAAGTATGTTTCACAAAATTATTATGGAAAATTTTCCAGAAACCGAAGACATACTGGGTTATATCGATCAAGAGTTTTTCCCATTATTTACAATAAAGATTTTGAAGATATCAAAGCATTTTTTTCCCTATAATATCTTAGGTTATTTTACAGTTGTATAACTAGTAAAGCACTTAATACAGAATTTTTTTAACTTTAGAATCCATAGTTGTAATATGAAAAAATGAGTAGAACAATAAGAATAACCTTTGGGTACGAGGTAAACTAGGGGAGGGTCTAACAGCGCTCCCATTCTGGTGGGTGCCCTTTCTTAGGAATTACAGGGTTTTTTTTCTGGGCTCCTTAGGGTTAAGGTTTAGGAATTATAAGTGAAAAATTGGTAATATAAATTAATTATTGCGTTATAACGTAAACCAGTGGACATTCAGTAGCATCCCTTTAGAGTACTCGAGAAAATCTGGTTGATTGCTTCTGGTAAAACAAATCTTTTAATCTAGCCAATTAAAAGCCAGCATTTCTTTTACTTTGGAAGGAATTAGAAAAAGGGGCGCCCGTTTCTTAGTCCCTGAGCTTGGTGAACTGTTTCCCTGATCTTTATACATACCAGCTTAATTATCTAATAATATATATATGAACCCTTTTTGACTTTGTATTATTTAATAAAAAAGTATAGCAAAGCTAATATCGACCAGGAAGAATAAAACAGTACAAGCGATACGTCGTAGACCACAAATTACCAGGAGTTTTGCTGTACTATTAAGAAGGGGTTATTTAAAAAATTTGCCAAAGTAAGGACTCAGAAAATATGTGAATGACTGAATTAAGCATAAAAATAAATATGTGTTTTCCGTAATTTTTGATTTTAATGACGTTAAAAAGGTCTAAGACCTGTATTAATTTAAAGTTAGTTTATAGCAAACCTGTTTGGTTTTTAAGCAGGTTAGTACTCGGGGAAATACTAAGAGAAACTGGAGGGATTCATGAGGAATGTGTGAAGCTTTCCAAGATCTAAACGACAGCTGCCTAGTCGAAAGATATTGGGACTCAAGTAAACGATTTCTTAACAGTTCAGTTGGAAACAAAAGAATTTTTAGAACTCTGGGTTATGCGAAGGGTTGTTAATCAAGAGGAATGGTTCCCAGTCGGAGAAAAAAATTTCACATATACTAGACCGAACAAAAAATAATGGAGTAGATTGTACTTTCTTTTTTTTATTATGAAATGTTCTTTAGGATGTAAGAAGGATACGGATCTCATTATTCCTCGCTCTTTTGGATAGCCGCGTTATGCTGACGACTAGTGAGACGAAAAAAGGTTGGTTAAAAATGCTTTGTGCTATTCAAAGGACACTTGCAAAAGTCTTCAATTAAATGATTAAATAGGATTAATTAGAGCGTTAGCAATTTAAAAATCTTTGAAAATATTTTAAGCCTTCAAATTATGTCGAAGGTTTATTAAAAAAGATTTTAATACTTTTTTTGTAAGCCCTGAATTTCTGGAAATAATATATAAGAAACAGCGTCCTCATGAGAATACCCCTTAGTAGTAGCAAAAAAAAAGGTAGTAAAGTTTGTAAGGGGATGGGAATAAACAGAAAGGGGAAAAAGAGCAGGAACATTATTAATGAAAGGTTATATGCTGAGTACGTATAAAACTAGGATGCTTAAAAGATGTTCAGTGCCACGAACAGAAAAACATAAACTGGTGGTTTATTTATAAATAAACCAATAGCTTAAACAACTATCACTAGAGACGGGTAGTAAGATCTTATTGGTAAGTTTTCAGAGTATATGCAACGCAATGACAATTAAGGAAAGAGGTTCAGTCGGATAAACTGGTAATGGTAATATCTACTAGGCTTAAAACACAGTCAGAAAAAATATGATTTAATAGAGTACATTTCTCAAGACTGGCTGGGTCGGCCCTTCACTTTACGCAAGAATTATTAAGGAAGAAACCAAAAATAAGAAACTTGTAATATCAAAAATTACTTAAAGGGTGGTTGGTTCGATGCGAGTGCAAACATCTTTTAGCGACTTGCAAACGAAAGTCGGTAATTAAGTGAAAAATTCAATGAATCCAAAGGCCCAGTTACACTACTTTTAAGTATGTATAACGTTAATATTTTTTCGAAGTTGCTAGTGCTGCCTACTGCCTTTTTTTTTTTAGGTTTGTTTGCGACAGGGCATTGCTCGAAATATTGACATATATAGTAGATAAATGCATCAGAGAAAGCGTTAAATGGGGGGTGACTGTAAGAGTGGCCCTATATTACCAAACAGATTTTTAAAATAAATAGTTGATGGAACTATTTGAATTTAAAAGAGTCGGAAACAAATGCCAACACATAACATTAATTAAATAGTATAACAGTAATAACTACCAAAATTATATAAAAGTAATCAAAAAAAAACAAGCCTCACAAAGGTATAGTAGGTCACGTCTGTTTAATGGGTATAATTGCCAAATTTTAAACGCATTGGTGATTGGCGGGGTTAATATGTTGTTAAGGGAAGGACAGCTTACAAGAACTTAATTGAGACAACGGAAGCAAAAAATAGTGATGGGTAACTCTGAGAAAAAGGTTCATGATAGAAATGCTATTTCTAAGAACCGCACCGAGGATAGGCTTGTGTATTAAACTTCCAGGGAAAAGGTTGAAAAAGGGAAAAACTATATATTGCCGTTCAAAATTTTTTGCTGCTGCTCAGGTAAAAACTTTTTAAAATTGGAAGATACTCTGAAAATTTTAATTATGTTAGCATGAAAATCGCTTAAAAAAATCGAAGACGGTATGTAAGCTACACTTGTGCCTTTTAAAGACTAGAAAAGATTTAATAGTGATGATATAGGCGAGAATGGCATCCTTCATTAATCAATGCGCCAAGTTTAACCGTAAAGCCGAACAAACTCCCTTCAAGATACTAGCAGAGGGTGCTCAATGCGCTATGAAGGGCGTCTTAGAGATTATTAAAAATAACTAGTGGGCGCTAAAATATTATCTCTTAAAACTATTACTTAGCGATTAAAGATATCATTAGT
Organism: Zophobas morio; assembly: GCF_036711695.1. NCBI lineage: Eukaryota > Metazoa > Arthropoda > Insecta > Coleoptera > Tenebrionidae > Zophobas > Zophobas morio. Next base: position 150,485 of record NW_026972438.1, on the reverse strand, counting down.
CGTAAGTTTTTCCTATAAGAATTTTTTTTTTTAAAGTAAAAAAGGGTGGGAGTATTTATCTGGTTAGCTTCACTATAAAGGTCGTGTTTATTGTATATAAAGTAACCGTTGAAGACTCTAAGCTCTTAGTTAATTAAATAGTGTAAAGTGCTCTTACTTAATTGATGACTTTTTGGAAAAAAAAATAATAATAATAAAGAATAATAAAATATAGCAGCAGAAATTAATGGTTAATTCATGTCGGTGAAACTGTGTAAAGTAACTGAGTAGACCAATTACCTTTGAGCTATTTTCATGCTCAATTGAAGGCTCCATAATATAACCTTTGGAGCTACGGAAAGTTATGCAACAAGTAATTGGTCTAAATGCTCAGTTTAAATAAAGCTCTTGTTTTTAGTAAACTATTTTGAATGAAATGTAACGCTAAATAAGTTATTCTTTTTAATATGTTTGAAACCTATAATAGCTCTTGAACTTTCCCAGAGGAGGTTATGGTGAATTTTTTTATTATAATATTAAAAGATTTAAATTTCTATAGGAAAAAGGTAATTTTTAGCGTCTTCAAAATCTTTGTTGTATATGATTGAAAAGGATTCCTCATTCATATATTCTAAAAAGGCTCTCGTTTTTGGAAGCTCCTGAATGACTGTTTTGTGAAAAATATCTGCGCCCACAACATCCTTAAGCGGAAATAAAGCACCGTCCGGTTGTTTTCCTTGTAAAATGCTCCCAAAATAGCCGTTGTTTTCTTTTAATTTTTCTAAAATATTATTATTAATTTTTTTAAAAAATGGGTTATGGAGCTTAGTTGCAAAAATATCGTTAGAAGCTTTATATTCAATAGAGCCATCTAAGTTGGATATCTTATCGGGAAACCTTAGTAAAACGTCTTTATCTCCAACAAAAAACTTATGCTGAAATGTTCTAGACTTCGTTACTCTTTCGAAATCAAGGAAAAACCCCGGATATTCATACATTATTTGATACTTCATAATTTCACGAGCTGCCATATTATGTCCATTTTTCCTAGCTGCTTCATAGTAGGGACTTAGATTGTGAAGGGCAAAGAAATTCGTCATTAAAGGGTCGTTCCTGACATTACTCCATCCAACTCCAGTTTCTAGTCCTAATGCTTTTTTGGCTTCCTGAAAGTCTTCAGTCATTTCCTTGGCGATATCATAATGTATTACAGCCATTTTCTGTACAGCCTTGGGTAGCTTTTGAAAGTTCTCACTCAACTTTACTAAATCCTTTGTATCCATAATAAAATAGTGTACGGATCTTCTTATTTCCAATACAGATCCGGGCCTCTTGGGCACTCGGGGAATGTAAAAATTAGTAACAGTTCCTTGATTAACAGGTAAGATAACTTCATTTTCATCCCTCACTCTCCAATTGCCATTCTCTTTAATTACAGAAGATGTTACGGTTACTTTAGATCTTCGAACGCTGACATTTTCCACGTGTGAAACTGGTAATCGTAAAGAACTTGGTTGTTTTTTCCGTCAACTTTAACAAAATATATTTTTTTAAACAAATTACTTTTACCACTTGAAGTTATGCCCGTCATAGGAACAGAGACCTCCGTAGGAGGAAAGAATTCCAAAAGAGGTTTTATAGGCACCACTTCCCTCGCTAATATTTGGACATCTACTTTATAATCAAAGTAAACCTTCTCTCCTGTGCTTCGGACATTACTTATAGATTCTTCATTTTTTTCAAAAGAATAAAGTTCTCTTATGTTACACTCGGTGGGAAAGACGATGTACCTTTTGTCCTCTACAGTAACGATTTGTACGTTGTACTTGGTCATCAAATTAACCTCTGCTGGATCTTTGGACAAAAACGGAGCTACTATTTTATCTTGTTCAAGTAATCTTTTATAGTTATCAAATTTCTGAATACCTGTGGAGCTTAACTGTTTAAAATATTTGTTTATCTTCTTATAACTTTCTCCAGTAATTTTCATGCCCTTTCCTTCTACCGAAGAATAATATTTTAAGTATTCCTTATACTTAGGTAAACACTCTTTTAGACTCTGAGTAAAAATGGTCTCATAATTATCAATAGACTCTCCATTCCTTCTGCTCAATTTAAGATTATCAAGAAAGGAAGATAATACGAGACCCTGTGCATCTGTATCCATATGAGAAGCTATGACATCTGCCGGGACCACGTACTCATGAGAATATCCATCGAAGACTGGAGTCTGATATAGAACTTTTGTTTCATCGGTAAAAAGTTTTCGATCATATATGCTTGCAGGGACATGCATCTCATTGGTAAGGAAAATCCCACTGTGATGTTGGCTTAATTTAAGACGCGCTATAAAAGAAACGAGATCATGGCGTTGTTCATTGCTATAGTGCACAAGCTCTCTGTCATAGAACTCGTTCAAATAATCATAACTGTTAAAGTGAGTTACATCTACGTAGGAATATGCGCTTTCATAGGGCATCTTTGAGTCATATATAAATTTCTTTGTTTCACTTTGAATTTTATCGAAAAAACTTTTTCTCCCATAAACAAATATTACAGCACGCTTCTCGGATGCACTAGCATGAGAGTAGATTTGAGCTTTTCTTATTTTCTTTATAATATCATCTGCTGATTCATCGACTTCCTCTCTTAGCAGAAAATTAAGTGTTATTGGGACCTCCTCGGTGCTGTGAGAAACCTTGAGAAGCTGTAAATCCCAATTAAGATTTTCGGGGGTCAAAAAATTGTTTTTAATAGGGAATGAGTTTCTTTCTTGTAGTTCTACCCATTCTCCGTTGGATGAGTATTCCAATGGTGCAGTACTCTCCTCTAGATGCCAATGCTTCCCAACATTATCGTACAAAACTGTTCTTACTTTACCTTTATAGAAAACTGTGAATCGGTTTTCTCTAAAAACTATTCCAGTAATAAAGCTGCTACCTTCGGGACCTTCTATGTCTCTAAGGCTATATGAGCTTTCTAGAGGTTGAGTTAAAGCATTTATGTAGGTTTCCTCAGGAACTATGACAGGTCTTTCCGTAGAAAGGTCTACTAACTTATTTTCAGTCGTTACACCTAAAAACTTGTTAGAAAATCTAGAATCTGCATATCTGTAGCCGTTAAGTTCCTTATCGAAGACAACAAAATTCATCTTGTTTCTAAAAAGGCTTCCATCTTTTGGAAAATAAGAGGGTGCTGTTATCCCAGTAAGTCTAAAAGACTCCAAATTATTGGCGGCTTCTAATGCAACCCATAGATTTTCTCCTTCCAGTATTCTTATCTTGTTGGGGGGCGGTGAACCTCCTTTGAGCCCCAAAGTTTCCCAGAGCTTTGTTTTCTCATTATAATATACAGTCTTGCCTGTATTAATAACATTGTTGATTTTACCATTTTCTATTTCGAAGGTGTATAAGGCATTTAACTGTTTATTCACGTTATCCACCAAATAGTGTTGGCCTTTTATAGTAATTAGTTTTTTACCTATAGAAGAGGCCTGTATATCAATATCTAATGAAGGGTAAGCCTTCTCCGAGAGATACTTGCCGGATTGCGCATCAATTTCATGCTGTAATTCGCTTTCAGCAGCACTGCTTCTTTTACCCCCTTCAGTGGCCAAATTTTTTGTTACTTCTTCGTTAAACTCAATTTCTTCGGTAGCTTTAGAGGTGTAGTAGATTTTGCCTATATCTTTATTAGCCTCAAGTTTTTCCTGAGTGTCAGTGTTCAGCTGTAATTCATGAGCCTCTTCAGTTTCAAGATTTAGTAAAGCTATGTCCTCCTCAGGAAGATGATTTCTTACACTGGTGTAAAAGGTCTTTAATTCTTCAGGCGCCCTAAATGCTCCGGGAATTGCGGGAATGGCATTTAGAAGTCCAAAAAACAGCCGCCTTTGTCCAATATTTTTGCCATCCTTCAAGTCGTCAATGGCTATGCCAACCTCAACCAAACCTTCTACCAAAAAAAAAGCGTCAAAAAGAACTACTTGCGGATACATTAATGCCACGGGAAGTATAATAGTGCAGATTATGTCCATCCACTCAAAATATTTTCTTTTAACTACGTCTTTGTTAGAAACTATTAAAAGAGGAACATCCTTTTCACTTTTCGACTTTATTTGAAAGGTCATAGTGTCGAAAAAATTGCTATTAGAAGGATAAGGGCCAGCAAATTTAATCATATCAAGAGCTAGTTCAGGAGATTCACGAGTTGAGATGAGATTTAATGTATACTCAAGGCCATAAGACAAAAGCGTATCTTCTGCATCCGAAAGCATAAAGTGTGAGAGAAGCACATGCCTCTTAGTTTCGTTTTTTGTTTGAGTTATAATCCATGCAGCTAACTCGGTTTTATTGGAAAATTCATGTATAGGAGAGGAGTTACCACTAATATAGAGAAGCGTGTGCCCGTCTGTTTCGTTCTCAAGGCACATTATATTAGAGGCATAAATAAATTTCCACAAAAGCTTTGAGGGATTAACTGAAAAAGCGTAAGGGGCAACACGGTCAAATTTTCGAAACCCAATAAAATATACGCTGACGTCTTTAGCCCCCGTGACTGCGTGAAGCGCTAAAAATGCAGCTTTTTCACTTAAGCTTTTTTCCTTAAATTGGAAAATTATGCTCTGCAAAAAAGACAGGCGCAAGTATTTAGAATAATTATGATAATTCTTTTCCCAGTAAGTATTTATGTATTTCTTATAGATGCCTTCAAAGTCAATACTTTTGGCAATTTCTATAACATCTTCAGTGGAATAATTTAACCGGGTTTGTGCCGTAAAATCTAGACTCTTATTAGTTTGATATATAGAAGTGTGAACTAAAAATTTTTTATCCCTTCGGAAATATATAGGAGATGAGGCTGTATAACCTAATGGGTTAATGAGGTATTCCATCTTACAAGGAAGAGGTTTAGCATTTACACGATCATCAAAAGTAAAGTTGGGTAAAGTAACTTTATCCGAATCCAAAAATGTAATATTGGCAACACCGCATTTGTCTATAGATAAAATAGTTTCATATCTATCCCAGTCGTTTTTTAAAAAAGCATGGGCTAGGTTATCCTCTATGGTGGCGTAGCACACGTTCTTATTTAATTCGTTCGCGAACAGAATACTAACATATTTTGCTTGATAGGCATCTATGGGCACACCTACGTCTCGAAGAATATCCTCCAATAAGGTCTTCGCTTTTTCTAATGGGGACTTAAGCATTTCAAAAGGGATGCCATCTTTTAAATTACAATATTAGTTTCCTGTTAATATAGATGGTTATAAAGCAGTTGGTTACCTGCCGGGACACAAAACTTAAGCCATAAAGCTGCCAGGAAACTTAAACAGAAAAAGCCTAAAGTAAAATGTTAACATTTTTTTATATGGAAATGGGAACAAAACTAATACCCATCGAATGTAAAAATGTAGATTAATTGATGGTTAAAGCCTTTTATATATTTTATGGTAACAAAAAATGCGGAATTTATCCAGTATTTAGCTAATTTTTTATACAAATTGAAAAATTTTTTTATCAAAACTTTAGGTACGCACTGTATTAAAAGGGTTTTTAGTTTATTATTAAACTCTAATAGCTATGAAATAATAACATAAATAATCTTGAAGTCTCTATGATAATTTAAATCTCTCAAAATGACATGTCTTCCAGCTTGCGAGAATTATTTTTTTATCTTAATTTTAACTTTTATTTTTTTAAACTATTAGGATATGCAATGACTTCCATGAAAACAAGATTTTCATTGTTATTTTCGTGTATCCGCATTTATATCTGCTTATATTATACTATTTTCATGTCTATTTTTAATAATCTTACTTTCACCTGATTTTTAAATTTATCGTTAATAATTCTTATGATGATATATATATATATATTCTAACTTGCCCAAATTATTTTTATTTTAATTTAGTTATATTTTTAAACCATTAGAATATAAATTGACTTGGTGAAAAAAGGATTTCTATTTCTATTTTTGTGTGTCTGCATTTATATATATGCATATATTATACTATTTTTCATGTCCATTTTTTATGATCTTTAACATAATTTTTCATTTAACGATAATTATACTAAAGTATTTCTATATAAACACGCGATATTTAGTAATTGCACACGTCAGTTCTATTTTTTACAAAATTATTTCTTAATGATAAAAAATAATTGCTAATAATATTTGTGTTTTTCCTTAATACAAGCTATTTAGTAAATTGCAGACTCAAGCTGTGATTAATTCCTCTTTATAAAATGCTAAAGTACGATTATTCTTGAAATAAGGCAGCGTTAATAAGTAAAATTACTAAGAAATCAGATATTACATAAATAAAGAAAAATTTAAAAAGTCGATTTACGTGAATTTATAAGCAAATATAAGAAACAAAAGTTTATAGAGTTAGCATAAACGAAATTGTTGTATTAAATTAACCTCTGACCGTATAGAGTGAACCTTTGGGCACGTAATTTCTTATTTTAAAAAGTTGTTTGTTTACTTAATAACCATAAAAAATGACCGTTTTCAGCGTTTTTTTTTATATAAAACAAAAAATATCTTTTCCCTATTTGTGTTGTATAGGTTAAGTGGATTTGTCAATAATAAAAACACCTTAAGAGGTGATTATACGAGTTTTCAATGAAAAGCGCTTTTTTTAGCTAGCTATTTAAAAAATTAGTAGTAAGTTTACAAGTTGGTGACTTAGTTTCATTAAACCTTAAATAGCTTATAATATATGTTATAAGTATTAATGTATTAATTTTTATTCAAGTATAAAACTTGTGTATAATATAAATAGATTTCTATTAATTTTATCTGGCACTAGAGAATACATTTTCTTTTAGATTAATATATTCCTAATCACTGTTCGCATGTATCTATTACAAACTGGCCACTATCTGTGTATACAGTTTGAACTTAAATAATAATTAATATTTGAATTATATTTTTTTTTAAGTACTGCTTATTTTACTATCTTTACTTTTTATTTATAAATTCTAAAGTAAACTTTATTTCTATAAATTTATTTTATCAGTGCATCACTGTTATATGAGGTAGTATAAATCATTACACCAAAAAGAGACGTACAAGCACCTGAAAAGAAAAAAAAAAAAGAAAATTAAATTCAAAGAGTAGGTAGTTGCCTAATACAAAGAACAGGCAAAATTTACTTAAAACTATATTTTTATTTACCATAAACAACTACCTTTTTTTTTCTTACACAGTAAATAAGCAATTACTACTTAGTAGCATAGCATACTATCCAATCCTAACTTTACCACACCTACTTAACTATCTAAGTTATTAAAAAATGTGAAGAACTCTACAGTTCGCATAAATGCTTCTAAAAATTTGATTTAGTTATTGATATGTATTTTTAAATAATTTATAATGGTATTAAAACTTAACAATTCTATAATAATATTTAATAATGTTGTTATTTTTCTACCTCCAGAAAAATTTTTATATCTACGCATTTAGAAAAACATCTAGAACTAATATATAAGGAATAGAAGAAATATAAAGTTTTTAAACTTCCACTAAAATTATAAAAACATTCTAAACGAATAAAGTGCTATAGAGCACAACTTTTAATTTCAATTTTTTTTATGCGACTGAGTAAAAATCTTTTGCCATAATAGTAATTTAGACCAGATGAATTTAATACGTTAAGTGGTAATTTATAGTTCTCTAGTATACTTTTAAATCACTTAGGTTGCCCAAGAAAATTTTTTTATATCTTATTTATAACTTGGGCTTAAAGAATGCTTTTGAAATAACCAAAGGCGTCTTGGTAACAAATCCCTAATTAAGATTATAGATTGGTGTGCTACTTGCTTTTTGTACTTTGCCGTAATCGCAGTTAGTCATTCATAACAAGGAGTGCATTAGAGTTGAAAGTACTGTAACATCACAATTACGCATGAATATATAGGATTACAAAGCAATCGTTAAAAGTCGTCATAAAAAATTTAAATAAATTGTGTTGATCCTTCTTCCCTTTTACTTATTGATTACAAGATAAAGCTTAATTATAATAGGATGTAACGAGATTGTACTATAAAAACAAATAGGAAAAATAGACTCTCCGCACAACTAAGTTTTTAGCCATTAATTGTTAATTTTATTTAAAATTTCTTGAAAGTTTTTTTTTTTATAATTTAATAGTTGATTAGTAAATTTAGTGCAGCAGTTTTCGAACGACTAATTTTGTAGAAGGAATGCCGGGTTTCTTTATTACACCTTACAGATATTATTAGAAGAAAATATTTTGCTAATTAATGAATGTATAATTTCCCAAAAAATTCTTTAGAAAGAATTTTTAAGATTTTTGTAACTCGAAGCTAAACATTTTTAATAATCAAAAAATATTAACAAAACGAAAAGTTAAATTTATCTATAGATGAAATAGTTAAATTAATACTTTATAAACTCTAAGTTAATTTATTTATTGCAGTAAAAAATTAAGAAATTTGATTATGTTAAGATGATTTTTTAACATGGTTAATGGATGCAATAGTTAAATTAGTACTTAGTAAACTTATCTAGTTAAGTGTTTTCCTTTGTAACTATGTTTTCAAAACGTTGAATTAAATTTTTTTTAAACAAAATTAGATTTATTATTAGATTAAACCGTTAAAATTATTACTTAAATTTTAATAGTATAATTTTTATTCTTTTATATAATTTGTAAGGATTGAGTTTGATTTCTTTTAAACGAACAGTTGGATTTTTCTAGTGTATGAAACGGTTAGTGAAATACATTATAATCTCCAATAAAAATATATTAGATTTTTTTTTAATTAAGTTATAATAACGTTAAGTAGAAGTTTTTTAAAACGAACAACTAGATTTAATGGTAGATGAACCAGTAAAAATACTATTAGTACAAATAATTTTCTATTATAATTATATTAGAACAAGGTTAAATTGAATTTTTGTTGAAACAATCCATTAGATTTATTAGTTAAATTAAGAGTAAAAGTAATACTTAATAAGCTTAATAGTATAACTATTATATTTAATAAGTACCTATATTGATTAAGTTAAGCCAATTTTATTAGTAGTAAATGAAGATTTAAATTTATACATAAGAAACTCCAAGAGTACAATTGAGTTCCTTTGAGTATAAGATTTTAGTAAGGTTAGATGGTATCTTTTAAAACAATTAATCAAATTTATTAGTAGATAAAACGGTTAAATTAACTCTTGTTTAAAAAATAGTATAGTTGTTTTCCTTTATAAGTATACTTTAATTACGTTAAATCGGATTTTAATACGACTTACAATTAGATTTGTTAGTTAATAAAACAGTTAAAATAATACTTAAACTCAAAAAAAAAATTTTTTTTACTATAATTCTAATTAAAAAAGTTGTATTTGATTCCTCATAGCATTTAACATCGCTAGAAAATAAAGAACTTTAAATTTATTCTTAATATACTCGTCCAGTAATTTTCATTCTTATGTTTGCATTTATGATTGCATTTAAATACGTTGAATAGAATTTTTCTTAATTTAAAAATTAGAAATGTTGGTAGATAAAAAATGTAATAAGTTTTTTCACCCTCTATTAAATGCTAAAATCAGTCACAAGCAAATAAGCAAAGTGAAGTTGTTGAATAGGATAATAAAGAAAAATGCTTCATTACTGTTTCAAATACAAGAACTTATATAGTTTTTCTATGTTAGAAATATATGACTTATTTTGGTAAATAAGCCAGTAATTAATGTAATTGTTATGTTTATTAGTTTATCGAAAAACAACATGTTATTTTTAAAAAGAAAATTTGTTCGTAACATAATAAAGAAACAGGAGTAAACTGTTTACTTATAACTATTGCAAAAATCTCTAAACTATTAAAATTTTAACTTTTATGAAGTTAATGTAATATCACATTGCCTTTTTCAAGGGGTTGCAAGGCTCAAACTTTTTTTGCAACACCTGCGAAGGCCCTGAAAAAGGATAGAATTGCATGGTGTCTGCGGTTTAATTGACTCAACCCGGGGAAACTCACCAGGTCCAGACATGGTAAGGATTGACAGATTGAACGCTCCTTCTTGATTCTATGGATGGTGTTCAATAAATAAGTTTTTAGTCATGTTCATTTCTTTACTAATGCTTTGCTAAAAGATCTGTTGCACAAAAAATTCAGAGTTTCTCAGTAAGCTTTAGTGCGAATATTTCAAAAATATTAGAAAATTAATTTTAAGACGTAATTCTTTATCTATCTGTGCTTCTTAAAAGAGATTATAGGTTAAAAATATATTTTTAAAAATAAATAAAGTTGCGAAAGTAATAAGATTTAAAAATTAATATTTTATTATAAGACAGTTATTAAAAATTGTTAAATTTTAAAAAATAATTTTTTTTTTAACTAGGTTAGGTTTTAGTAAAAAGTATTGAACATACGAAACTTACTTTTGAGTATAACTTTGGCCAAAGGGTGCTAAAAAGCAATTCCCTTTCAAATGGGTACTCCCCCTCAGAAGCTGCCCCTGTTATACTCAAAAAAAGTCAGAAACAGTGCAGTGAGGAAAAGATCCAAACAATGAATCCTATTTTGTCCAATTAAAAACAACTACTTCCGGTTTCTTGAAGGAAAGAAACCTCAAAAAATGCAAGTAAACAACTGTTTCACCAATTGAATAAATTATAAAAGCATGTCAACAAATTCACCAATTAATATTTTGTAAAGACCATGCTTTTTAGTTTGGGAGATTGTTTGTGTACTATTATGAGTTTTGAGTTAGAGTTATCTTCTGGTTCATTAGCACAAATGATATAACGAAGAAAATCTCTTTTTAATAACATATCGGTTATATATGAATTTAAAGACAACAACGTCTTTTTTTTATCTTTATACTTGCATGCTTCATTTATTCTTCTGATGAGGTGGTATAAAGTTTTTTCTAAAAATTCTTTACGGTACGAACCATTAGAGGTTTTAGAAAACCTCTTTTCAGAAGTCTTTTGTAGAGATTTTTAGTAAAAAGCCAAAAATCCTCCTCAAAAAAAAGTCCATAAATCTTATTCCTGCGAGTTATAGTCGCACTAAAGTTTTTTATGGTACTTAGAGGACGTGCGCTGTAAGAAAAAAATAAAAATATAAGTTGGGTTCGTTTTCACGCGTTTTATAAACAATTCTATTAGTATATCCAAATAAATAAATCTAGAAAGGAAATAGGATTGTTCTGGTTTATCTGCAAAGTCTAGATTGGCTTAGTACATTTTGACATCCATTTAAAAAAGTCCGAACGTTGAATTTTATCATTTTTTTATCCTTTTTTACCCATATGATTAATTTATCATCCATATATCCTTTATACAACTTAATATATGGAGAGAACTTAATATATCTAAAGCTTCATAATACGCCAAACATAAAATAGCCAAAATTTGGAGCAGCGGAATTTCCCATAGGAATCCAGTTTACTTTGGTATAAGATATTATTAAATAGATAGACATTATGTAACAAAACAGTAATCGCTTCATAGCATGTACAAAATAAATTTTTATGGTCTGGAGCCTTTTAGAAGAAGTCTACAGAGATTCATAAATTTTCTATTAGAATAGTTGTATAACGGGCTTCTATATCTAGTGAATATATAATGGTCATTACTTTCAATGAAGGTAAAAGGTTAGCAGAATTCTTTATAAAGGATAATATTTTTAGAAATAAATGGTCACAATTTAAAAGTCAACTTTAAATGATTCTTGAGCAGCTACTCCGTCCTTATATGTAAAGATTATATATATATATATAAGGATATTAATGATTAAATATCGCAAAGAGTTTGGAAAATCCAATAATTATAACGGGGTCTTTTCAGGTCGCCCCAGAATAGTATGGAAATCTTTTTTTTAAACAGAAATTAAATTGTAGCAATTAAATGTTATCGACTAATCAGAAATCATTATTAATTTAATTGAACCAGACCTGCTAAATAAGGCGCGGATCTTTACATTAAGGAACCCGTTCCCTGCATGCTCTCCTATTGCATGTTGCGTTCCAAGCGTATCGAGGAGAGGAATATCAGTATTAAGTCCCTCTCTTCCTCTAAGCTTTCTTATTTTCAAAAATAGTATTATGTTCATAATAATTAATGAGAAGAAAACCCTGAATAAGGTGGATTTGACCCTCTTTTAAACTACCCAGGTAAGTTTTTTTTAATTTTACTATAGCAATTAATTTTATCACCCGCTAAGTTATGAAAGCGCAGTTTATATCTCTTTACGAGAGAAGTTCTTAAACTAAAGTTACAGGCATTTCTGGAAAAATAATAAATTGACTTTATGACGTATATTTTCTTGTGAAAGAAAATCCTTATCATTATAAATTACTTCATCTTTAGCTTTAAAAATTTTCGATGGAAAAATTTAATTTTAGACTCTTAAAAGCTTTAAGGCTAAAATAACGATTATTTTTGCTTATAAGCTCCAATTCGTCTTTAGAGTTCAAACATTTTTTATTACCAGATTTGAAGAAAAAATCAATTAATTTCTTTTTAAACTGTTATTAACAAGCAAAAACAGCTTTTATATATTTTCTTCTTAATTCTTTGTTGTCCAACATCAATAACCATGCTTTCAGCTGTTAGAATTTGAAAAGGTTTATTAACTCTAGTCACAATTTTTTTTAATTCAACAAACCGTTGGAATAAATCTTCATTTACTATCAGGAAGCGAGCCTATCTTCTTCCATCCATAAAAAATTTCCAAGCAACCTAGCTTCGTAGAAGTTGTCGCTATCACCCAAGAAGTCAACTGTGTAATCTTGAAAATTTTATTATCTACTCCCACTATCTCGGGACAGTTTCTGGTGCTCTTTTTAGGAATTTTTAGAGTCACATTAAAACCTACAACTCCTCCAGTTCTTCTACTCAATAATGGCGTCAATATTCACTATATAGCTGATTTATATTTATCATACCCTTTAAGATAACGCTACCTGACACTGCATCCTCAGAGTTTTTTTTTTAATTTCAGTAAACATTTAAAGTATAACTTTTTAAAGTGACTTTTGAAATGATAAGTATTTGTAGGGGTGGGTAAAAACCAACACAAACACGTTCAAGTGTTCTTGAGAAAGTTTTATAACTAACAAATTTTGGTTTGATTGCAGCTGTTCTTCAAAGGCGTTCAGGCATGGTAACAGTGGCTATACTTTCACTTTTAATAGCGTAAATATTTAAAAATGTTTACTAACCCTGGTAGATAAACTTAACGTGTACGCCAGCAGAAAACAGAAGTAAATCGATAAAACTTTTCAAATTTTTAAGAAAATTTTTTTAAGAAAGTTGCACAAGTTTAAAAACTGACTTAGTGGAAGTTGGAAGACGTACTAGACGACGCAATCTCTCCTCCACACTAACAACTTCCAAGCTTAAATCGTTGCAACGCTGAACAAAAATATTTTCGTATAACTACGCAATAAAACATAAACGGAGTCCTACGGAAGCTAGGTGAGAAAAAAAAAGTACAATTTATTTTGCTATTAACAATTTTATTTAATTAAAAAGTGCCAATCCCTACCCTAGCTTGAGGCAAAAAAAGCCCCTTTTTTACATCTTTTTTTAAGGAAGATTTTGCGTTCAGGTGAACCGTTTCAATATTTTGGTTGGTTGGTATTTCTATTAGTAGTATAGTGTAAATTATTCAGTTAATTGACTCTAACTTATATTTTTTTTTTAGCTCTCAAGTATTTAGTACTCTTTACTCTATGACTTTTATTTTTACTTTTTTCGGTTAGTGAATGCAATTTGAGGCTCTTATATTTATGTTTTATAGGATCTTTTATAGTTAAATCGTTTGTTTTACAAAATCTATTTTTTGCAGGTGTAAAAAACCCAAAAAATATGACGAAACGATTCAACTTTTTAATATTTCTTAAAATTTGGTATAGTTTGTATATTTATGATCCTAGGAAAAAAAAAGGCTTTTTATAACATCTAATTTTTTTCAGTTCAAAAATACATAGTAAAACATAAAAACTTTTTAGTTTCCTTAAATTTACTTAAAACAGTTATATAAAGACTTACGCTAAATCTTAAAGGGGTCCAATTAAAAAAATTCTAGGTGGTAGGTAGCTTACAATATAGAATTGTTTCGTAAAGTGTAATACACCTTAAGTTCTAAGAAACTAAAGTTCCTTTTAAACCTATTGAAGAAAAGAAACACTGAATTTACAATAACCAATTTTTATAAATCTTATAACTAAAATTATACAAATTACCTGATTCAAACTTACATTTAAAAAAATTTAAAAAAGATATAATAAACTAATATTTGCATATAAAAGCAATATACATTACAGAAATTTGCTATGTAGTTATAATTAATAACAGCTTTATTGGGTAAAAATAATGTTTAATTACTTTCAGAATATAATTGTAAAAATAGAATGTAATCTTATCGTATATAAATAGAATTATAGACATATGCTAGTGACATTTTTTGTAAGACATTCAAATCTTCATAACTCCTACCCCAGCTAACCCTAATCCTAGGGAGACCTGGAAATAAACCCCTGACATACCAAATGGAAGTAATGTATTTTAATAATAATTTGGAAAATTTATTATTTTTTATTAGTATAATAATAAAAGTTAAAAGTAGGAAAAAAATATCTATAAAAAGTGTAATAACAATAAAAACTAAGAGGGGTACTATAGTAATACTAAGCAGCCGTTCTCTACGTCTGGTCACAATTTCAAGTTCACTGCCTCTCCGCTGCGATAGGAGTAATCTAACCTCAATATTTGCTCTAGGAAACTCTGACACCTGCAAGATGGCAGAAGTGAATGACTTATTAAATTTCTTGTTAACGCATACTCCAGACTTTTAATAAATCTCTACTTAATAACCAAGCAAGGAGAAAAAAAAAAGGTTTAGGTTACGTAACATGGGTACACCCCCCCTCCCTTTTCCTCCTTTTCAAAAGTCCTCGCTTTTTGGCTGCATTTATGATGCAAAATATTTCAATAATGTAATATTTAAATTTTTAATAGAAAGACGAAGAAATTAACTGTTAATTTACCTATTAATAAATATTTAAAATTAGCTGGAAAATATAAATAAAATTAGTAGCGCATACCTGCAGTGCGTAGCCTTTAAGTTAATGAGTCGTTAGTTTTTGCTGTTTTCCTTTACCTCCGTCCTGTTTACTTAAAAGAAGCAATAGAGTAAATAACTTCAGTACTTATTCATATAACTGTGAACGGTAGGGAAACGGAAGTAAAAATAGGGAATGAAAATAATATAAAAGCATTCCGCTTCACTTCTTTATAGCATAATAAAATTGTTATTAATGAGAAATTTTAAAATTTTTTTTCAAACAGTTAGAATAGAAAGTCCAAGCATATCTTTACACAAAGTAGGCTTAAGAATATAAATGAAAATAAAAGGTTAAATGACTGTTATTAGCTTCACTAGGGCAGGGGTACAGTTGGTTTGTAGCTGTCCAAAAATTTAGTACTGGCGACATTGTCCATATGTCAATATTAACGTTAAAATTAAATAAGTTATTTAGTACAAGATTGATAGTACTATTTATATGATGAATTCGGTTTTCACTTGCGTTGAGTTCACATTGTGATAGATTTGAGGACTTGTATAGCATGATAAAGAGTAACTATAATGTAGGTAAGGCGAAGGGCTAAAAGAAACGTAATTTAATTGACAGTCTTTAACTTTCCCGAGAGCCACCCCACCCCCAACCCTGTGCGAGTAAACTTAAAGAAATAAAAAATCGGGCCAACAGGTGTGCCCCTTGACTTAAATTTTCTAGAGATACGCCCTTGGGAGAGTAACTCACACTTTACATACACGGTGTACGTACTAGCACGAGAGATATTTCGCTTTGAAGATAACTGCGTATTATATGCACTCCTATATACGTTATAGACAACGGGAGGGTGTTCAATCGATAGCACAAGAGCAATGTTGGATATATAAAATATATATTGATATGCGTACCATACTCTTCGTCTTCTCTCTTTATTACTTGGAGGTGGTTGCTACGCTCCTTAGGTGACTGAAAACTATCAAATAAACTATTACAGTGCCCTTTCCATATTCGAAAAATCTTATATTATATTTTTTCTTGTTTTTAAAATATGACGATAACTGAACGCTTATATTATATCCTTTATTGGCTATAGTATAATAGCTCTCGAACTTCGAACCTCTAAGATCAACCCAACTAAAGACCTTGGGCCCTCTGCCTTTAATAGACCATTGCTCTCGCAGGTAAAATCCTCGTAAAATTACTTTAGAACCCGTGTTTACAAGTAACCAACTGCCATAGTAAGCATGGTAACCTTGGCCGGAAGAAACGATAGGCCTTATGGAAGTCTTTGAACACTCCGTCTGCATACACCATAAGCGACATTGGCTTTGCTTTTCAGTTACTAACATATATATATATTGTTAACTTTAATAAAAGATATAAAATGCAGTCCCCATTCTTGGTTACTGACATGTAATAGAAGTGACGGGGTCTGCTAGTGTGTATCATTTTTCCTTCATAAATCTTTAATGAATCATTTTCTATTAAACCACTCACCTACACACATTATATTGTTTACATTGTTAATTAAATATGTGAGCAAGGTGTATTCTGCCTAGTTATATGGTATAGTACGATAGACAGAGGTGTAAACACCATGTCACAATATAAAAGTACCGAGCCAAAAATCATCCAAAAAAAGCGAAGAAGGGTTCACGGGCTACTAGCACGAAAACATGTATAACAACTAGATTTATTAAGGCCTGGGCACTTTTCGCGCAAGTACTGGTCTCTGTTCCACCATCAAGATGACCATTGCCATCAAAATTGTGTCCTATTGAACTTTTTTTTTAAATACTGCACTAATAAATTTAACCGGTCGGCATTATTGGAGAGACTGGTTCAGATGATCCGAAGTTTTTTAACAGAGACAAGGAAAAGAAAGTTACTTCTCCTTTTGGAGAGGTACTGTACTGTCTATTATAATATTTTTGTTCTTTTTGAGATGGTAATAACTTACGCTGATAATGATAGTTTTTGGCTTATGTCATTATATCTTCATTGTTCTTCACTTATTACCTTTTAATCCTCTTTTCAATTTTCATCTATAGCCTTCTGATGTCTGGAAGTAGGCATCATTGCAGGTGTCGACTGTATGTCACCTTGCTAGACTTGGACCATATCATTCCATACAACCAACAAAAAATATAAACCAATATATGGGCTTTAAAGAAGGAAGGCTAAGTAATTTTCCCTTCCTTACTATTTATCTAACTACTTTACAAATTTCGAGAATCTTAACAAATATTTAGTGAAAATTTTATTTTGCAAATTTTAAAGGTTGCACGCATATTTTGGTCTCTACAGCTTATGGATCTCTAAGCCAGGAAATTGAACCTGGATAGTTTGTGTTTCTTGATCACACCATAGATCGTTGACTAAGAGCCGTTTATTTCTCTTATATATTTTATGAAAGTAGCGACCTTTACATCACTATTTTAAAATTTTATTCTATCGTACTTCTCTCATTCCACTAAAAGTTTCTTTCAGGTACTTCTTTTTACTCTTCTTTATAAGGAACAAACGTTCTATGACGGAGTGGTTGGCCATTCGCGTGGAATTTGCCATCATCTTGCAAATCACTTTAATGAAAAACTGCGATAGACCTTAAAAGAAAGCTCCGCACGCTTGGGTATCCCCCACCACACAAAAGATCGGCTGCCCCTAGAACAGTGCTGGTCATAGAGCATTTTTGGAAAGCCCAAGGTCACTATTGAGGGCACACGGTTCAGCACCAGGGCCGAAAGCCTTATGTACTCGCTCGTGGGGAGGGACATTATTAACATGACAACGTTCCCGAAGTGGTACTAGCTAATGAGGCTGGCGGATTTTGGGTAATATTCTCACGGAGCATACACTTAGGTGAGTCTTTTTGTTTAATTAAAGATTACTCTACGCATCGGTGGCCTTAGGTACAGATTACGACTACTGGCGTATAGTAAAGGGGAACACGTACGTTCTTGCCCTGTAGGCAGGATTTCGTATCATATTAAAACTTTTTCTTGGCTAATTCTCGGGTGTCGGAGGGTCTCCGCTCCGCTCCGCATGAGCTTGGAAAACTGCAAACAGCTGATTTTAGACATCATTCCTCGATTGGCCACAAGACAACAAGTGTGCTAAGGATACCTGCATCTCGTCCGTTATGCTTCTGTTCATAAAAGAATAACAATTATACCTAAGTTAAGTTTTCAGGTACGCAAACGGAAACATACTTGCTCATCAACTTATAAGAAGTAAACCTAACACATAAATAAATTTTGTATGCTAATTTAACCGTAATTACTCAACTTTTTTTGTGGATGTGAGTTGGCCCGAGTTTGTTACTCTTCTCTCATCTTTAAATTACAAAAAGGTTTAAGTTAAAAGCCAAATTATTTATTGAGTTCTGCATAGCTTCGTATCCTGTCGACTCAAAATAAATAGCTATGATTATAGATAGCATTTTTTGAGCGGTTGTAATTTTTTTGTCTAAGCTCTTAAATAAAAATTTAAACGACTGCTCATTGTTTTCGATTATAAAAACCGAGACTCAAACCTTTTTACCAAAAGGAAAAAAAAATACCAAACACTAATAAAACAGAAGAAAACAACCACGGACTTTAGCCTCCTGTCAGTTTACTACAGTGAGGTTTAGAGCAAGATGTGTGGTTTCCTCTCCAGTGAGTGGTTAGGACTCGAGCTCTACTCAGCGCACCCAAGAGAGATTTCTTAAAGTGGGCCCACAGGGTAGTGAGATATTCATACCGCGCGCGGAACCAATAAGGGATATGCGACAGTCACACTAGAGGCTGACTAGCATTGTGAGTATATGCATATAAAAAAAGCTAAAATGAAAGTGAGCGAATCTCTCCAAATATAACAAGCAATAAATTATTATAATAAAACAGGTATCTCCGGGAAAGTAACTCTGAGTGTTATCAACACCCATTTGTCACTCCACAAAAAAGTTAGCTTGGTGGTTCATACACATGATCGTTAATTCTTATACGTTTTAATTAATGATATATGCCAGTGTTAATACACCTATGCGAACTTTTTAGTGTCGCACCTTCAACTATTGCGTAACAATATAAATATTGAGGTAATACGCTGTTATAATCTTCCTACATTTTATTCAGTAGCCGTCAAAGTTGTAATTGATATTTTCGTTAATTAATATGGAAATTTTTTATGATCGACTTTGTTTAGATAAATTATTAATGTGTGGGAGGGGGGGGGGGGGAACTTTCAGGTCATCCAATAGACAGTGCCAATTTTTGTCCACCGCTAGTTACATGTCGCAGACCGTAATACAGAGGATCCAAAACAAACTTTATATCTAACGTAAACGCAGGCAAGACACCGAGGAGTAAGTGTCTTTTGTATTGTTGGCTTTTTTTTAAATGAAAGTGGGTAAAGGTAAAGAGCATTTGTAACAAGCCTTCTTGTGTTCACCCAGAAATAGTTATACCGGGGCAGCAATGTTTAGAAAATAGTAGACAGGTAGGGAGAAACTACTTTAATAATTCCTTCTCAGAATGTCAAAGACTCTAAAGCAAATTACATTGGGCCTTCCCCTTCATGGGTAATGAAAGGGCCCTGCTTTTTTAACTCAACCATTCTCAGTCCATATAAAGAAGCTCAAGTAGTGCTAACTGAACAATTTTATTGTATTAGGTTTTTAAAGAAAATACTTAAAGAATCAACTTATCTTGAGCTTAAGAAACATGGTTGCCATGCTTACTTAAATATACAGGTCTTAGTTAATTCAGATGGGCATGCTTATACTCAACTTAGGGTGTAGTGTACTTTCGACAAGCGAGTTTTTCTCTCGCCCTACAAAGCTTTTTTAATTGTTCAGCTTGAGTCGAACACTCGTTATTTATAGAAATGAAACCCAGTAAAAATCAAAAGTCGATGTTCCCACCAGTTCAATTTTGTCACTCTTATTTTTATTTATCAATCGGGCCTTCCCACCACGGCCTATTTAGGCCCATATTCTAATGACACTGCATTAATTTATAAATCCAAAGCTACCTGCCTTGGCTTAGATACATCTGTATCCATACTTTGAGTTTATCAAGGAATGACACTGTGTGGTGTCTGTCTTTCGACCCTCTCCTTACTGCGCCACCTAAGCCCCAAAAAAATCATGGGTTGCTTAAATCGTTGTTTCTTTATGTTTCGCTAGCAGAATACCATGAAACCGTTTACATTAGTCGAAATTTCTTTGGAAGGCACATCTAGATTACGCAAATGATTACCTAATAAGTCACCTAACAGTACTCAACCTAATGTCAAAAAATGCAAACTTAAATTGAAGAACAAACTTCATTTCTAAATTACTCTAATACGACTCAGTTTAACCAAGTTTCAATAACGCTGTCGTACCCTTCATGTTACCCTTTTTATTAACCTTCAGATTTTTTTTTAAGAACAATTCACTCCGAATTTATATGACGCAGTTTGATTTATTAATGGTTATACAACCAGGACTCAATTTTATTAGGATTATTTTATACGATGTCTCATTTGACACTAACGGATCAACTACTTTAAAATTTTCGTTTAATATTGCTTAGAGTGGAATATATCAGGACACGGGATGTAACTGAAAATAGTTACACTCTGGACATATCCTATCAGATTTATATTCCATTAATTACATATAAATATACACAAAAAAGTAGGAAATATTCTCCTCTATAAATGTATGCAGTTACATTGAGTTTTACATAGGACGCAACGAAAATTACAAGTTATAAATTGAAAAAAAAATCGGGCTGCAGTATAAAATGCACTTATACCATAGATTTAATACCAATCTCCCCCTACGCTCACCCACACCTACTGTTAAAATACGTGGTGCTTAAATAAAGCAACTTGCTAGTAGGCAAGTCTTGAGTATATCCGCTGTATTTTTTCATGAGTAATATACCGAAAAAATATGGGGTCACTAATGGCGCCTTAGCGGAGCCAAAAGTATCGAATATAGATAAATTTCCAAATTTCGCGGTGTTCCAGATTGTGACACACTTTTTTTTTTAGGTCAGTTGGTTGAAAGCAAATATCTTAATGAGGTAAGGTAGGCTAATCTTTCTTTTATGATGACGCGTTCATCCTTGTAGCTTCTCTGGTAGCTTCCGCAATTTCCATCAATTCTGTTTCCATCGTCGAGAGGATGTATTATTTGCAGCACGAATTTCCAAGTAATCGTGGTGAGACCCCCTGGGTACAGTTCGCATAGTCGCTCTTGCTAAAATCCTTTCAGCTTGAGGGTATTGTAGTTCTTATAGCGGATTTCGAATACCCCTTTTACCAATCAAGTATCTTATTAAAGTTTTGTAGCTTACACTTTTACTGGTAGGCTTGGGCACCTTTTGTTATAGTCTGTTCACTACGAAGACTACAACTAGGCGTTATACCGTGAAGAGACAGAGTTATCACCACACTACTTCTACATAAGGCATATTCTCTAGTGGGTGGTTGTCGCCGTTATTAGTATGGGTTCCTATATACTTTAAAAAGGCTTTTCATAATTCATTCTAGAGTGATACGAATAGTAGTAATATATTTTTCCAAAATTAAAAGTTTTAAGCCATCATTCTTCTCGACATTCATGCTTAGTACCTTCAATGCCTTTTCTAGCTTTTTAATGTCACGATATCATCAACGTGAACATTTCTTCTTTGTATAGAAACATGAGTCGATATGGCATTTGTAGAGACCAGAGCAGATACCCTCGTCTATGAAAGTTAGTTCATCTTATTCTGGACTAACTGAGATCATGTATAGGTTTAAAAAGTTTAACGCAGTTCTAAGCATTAGGCACAGTGCCATCTTCAGGTATTATTCCATGGATTACTCTTCAGATAATGGCGACATATAAAGGCGCTGTGAACAATAATCTCTAAAACACTTACATTCTAAGCATAGCTGATAAGTGCAAAAATATCTTATCTGATTTGATCTCTCGGTAACTGGATTAAAATAAATTCAGAAAGTCTTCTCTATCGATTTTGCGTGTATCTCTTAGCACAGATACGAATCCTATACCGATCAGTAATGTCTTCCACATTACTTTTGACCTTAAAATCCTATTTACAGCCATCTCACATTCCGTCCAAATGGTAGGATGGTAGAAACGCACGTATAATCCTTTATGTGATAAAGTTTATGCTCATAGGCGCCAAAAATTGAACTTTAACTATACTGTTTATAGCTTCCCAGTTAGTCTTGGGTACCTGTATTTTCCAGGCATGCATGGGAAGGTCATGGTATAGGGCACTGTATCTCGTGTTTCGCAAGTATTGTATGTTTTGGTTTCCTCGTGGCAGAACTTTTGTCTCTACCTCATGTTCCTTTATATGAACTGACAACAAGGGCATTAGAGTTGACTAGGGTTCAGTAACAAAATTCGAGCCTTCATCCTCATTTCTAGTTCCAGAGGTAGAGTTTCATTGCTGGCATATCTAAGGTACCTAATTTTGCACAGTATTATAGAATGCCTAGCAAATTTGAAATACGCACAACATTTTGAAGACCCTATGATCTCCCCGTCCACTGGGTTTAGGTTCCGTGTTCTTGGCGATGTTTTCTTGTATCGCTGATTGCCTTGCACCTTTGTACCGATGGTTTCATCAAGTATATCTCTTCAAAGTATTATTCCTGGAAGCTTGAAGGAGAAGAGGGTGGGGGAAATTTGCAACCGGGCCTTTTATGTACCCACACCAATTAAAAAGCCTTTAATACATCTGCAATTAAGCTTCCCTATTGGAGTATTAATATAGCGTAGCCTAGGCTCAGGGATATGGAATCAAAGCAGTGCTAACTAGCTGATAAGCAGGATTGCACTGTAAAGAAGCTTCACTCCCTTGCTATTTTTGTACTCTGAGCCAGCCAATATCAATCGTACTATCTTAAAGGGCGCCTGGCCGTTTTACTCAGCTATACCTTTCATGGTTTCGGGAGTCCCATAAAGGGTAGTGAAAACCTTTTTGATGTTGTCATCGATTAGTCCCTTTAGATAAATACTACCTGGTATGATAACTACGAATTGGGAGACTACTGAATCGAGTGCACTTGAGTACAATTTTGGCAGTTTACCCTCCCTAAAGAAGGACAAACAAGCTTAAGGCGAATCTAAACCCTCCGTAAGCAATAGGTTAACTGACTTAATCGGCTCAACTAATGAAGTGATTTGTCAATACATTTTTTAGCTCTTTTAGCTCTCCATGAAGAGTCCAGTAGTAAATAAATTATTTCCACTTTACAGTCTTTCTTTCCTATATCTAAATTCCCTATGATGCTATCCTTCGACTTGTCTAGGAAGAGGAGGTTCGAAGTGTAACTAGGAAGAAGATGCTATAGCTTTACGAATATATATTTTATATGTAGCTAATATAACCCTTAACTCTCCAAAAGCATTTTTTAACGAGTACGGGGACAGATATATTATTTCCATCTATGAGGCCTAGGTCTTTATTGCAGAAATGTACTTTGTAGTTCAATGAAGTTAATGTGTACACTAATAATATGTAAACCTTTATCTCCATCCAGCGGAATGCTTTGAGCTCCGAGTCTACACACATTAAAGGGTAGCTTGCTGTTGTGCTCATCCTGAGTTTTTTTTTTATCTTTCTAACCGTGCGGATTCAGTTATCTCGTTATTTTTTAACCGTGCTTAATTTCCTACCAAGGCACTAATTAACTACTCTGTTGATTTGAGGCTTTAGGGAGTAAAATAATTTAGTTTTACTTTATCCAGAACATACCGCAGGAGAGCACTCTAATTGTGATTATTACCTGTAAGTTGCACCATTTTTTTTTAAAAACAAGTTGACAACTGGGTATAAATTATATGTACTTTAATAATAACAAGAGAGTGCTAAAGTTTAACTTGTCCCCGACCCCCTATCCCCACCTTAATAACTTTTTAGCTTTATTAGGGCTGGTTACTAAAGTCCCTTCTTAATTCCAATCATGATATAGGGCTTGCAGGTTTATAAACTCTAAATAGTAGAAGCGTACTTTTATTCTTGACCCTGGCTAAGACTTTACTAGTGAAAGCATCTTAAATAGCTTACATAATGATCTATCAAGAAATTATTATTCTTGGTCTGGGTATTAATACTATTTTTCCAATATGAAACCAAATATTTATTATGCTCTTTAAAAATGATGCATAAGAGAACTTGAAATTCTCGAGGCTTATTTTTTTTAGTATGTTCTGTGTTTTCAACTTTACTTTATCTTACTTTTGTGCGGGACATTCCAGAACCTCCTTTGCTGAGCTTTGATTGCCTTGACTGGAGACTTTTTGGCGCCTTGTGGTGCTTGCGGCCATTAGCTATACTTCGGAGCTTTCTTTTAGCATTGTACACTCTTTGTGTTCGTAAGAATTTCCTGTTTCATCCCTAGGTGCACGTCTTACAAGCTGTCAAACAAGAGTGTCCTATCTAATAATTTAGCTGTCCTGCATGAGTTACTCTTCAGCGAACTGTTTGAAGATGACATTAAACTATCTACCTTCATGCTCATTATCCCGTCATATTGGAGTACCATCCTAGGAAGGGGTTAAACACATTGTGTTAAATAAGCTAACAACTCTGTGAGGTCTAGCAATCCTCTACTTCGTTTGGAGTCCTTAGAATTTTAGCTGAAACTTTCAAGTAGGCTACCAGTTCTCTGTGTTGAATACAACATAAGAAACGTGAATATGGTTGCCCTGCTAAGTTCTAGCTTTGTGAAGCTTCTCATGTACCTAGGAGAGTGCTAAAGTAGCTTGATGCTCGACTGGAAACAGTTGCTCTTAAAAATGGAAAAAACTTGAGCAGGCGAGAGGACTTCTAAAAAGTCTTAAAAATAAGAATACCACTGTGGTTAGAATTATAACGTGTAGCTTTCTTTTATTAATATTTTTTTAACCTTAACATCTGCACGTATTTATCTTCCCTCTGACTTTTACAGGTTTCCCATTAGCTAGAGGGTTAGCAGTAATCAAGCTGTAGAACTTATGTGCAATGCTGGGTGGTCGTCTCTTGCAATGAATAGAGGTTGTCTCTAGGCTCAATAACGTTTGACAAATAGTTGCTTCTAACGAATTACTATTGTAGTGCCTGCTTGGCTACTTGGATTTACAAGAGTCACCACATCTTAAGGCGGTATGCTATGACATGGTAAGTTACTAGAATATGTTCCGTTTCGGTGAACCTCTGTTTATTGTAATGAGGAACAAAGGAAGTGGTACGTAAAGAATAGCCTTAGCGCTAACCTTGGTGCCTACTATAGAAAATTAGAAGGATAAGCACTATGATATGTGAAATCATGTACTTAGTGTATACTTCTGTATTAAGTATATAGTGGTAGGCAGTACTGCTACTGTTCTAGTATTGTGCTAGTTATCTGTATAGAGTACTGTTTGGTTGACGAAAGTTGACTGAAACATAAAGTATTTTGCAAAATATTAGCTTATAGTGCTGTTCAATAGACGAAAGTTTACTAAAATATATAGTGCTATTTGCTAATATGTAGTATGAGGTTAGCGTGCTGTATGATATTGCAGCAATTGTTCTTTTATGAGTATTGTTTACTAATACTTATAGATACGAAGTGCATCTCCCTAAGCCTATTGTGGTACATCGTCTTTATACTCAATTGTATTGCGGGACCGCAAGACGTGACCTTTACCGCCCATTTTGGAGTTCGATTCTACTCTCTGGATCTACTGGAATTCACTTGCCTCTAGGAGGGCGCTGCCCTGTATGTAATTAGATATTTACTTTAGTGACAGTATCCAAAGCTATTTAATTAAAAATTAAAGTGAATGTATTCTGTTGTTTTGTTAATCTCACATTATCAAGGTTTCCCTTTTATAACTTTAGGTGTAATAAGAAAATAGCGCCCACATCCCCAGAACTTTACAGCAAAAAAGGCGAAGCAGGTTTATTTGATGTAGGATAGCCATTTACAGGGAAGTCTATTTACTGTTGGGACTATCTGTTTCTTTCTGTTTCATAATTAAATTTTTATTCTTTGGATTTGTAAATTAAAACTAGCACACAATTTCGGTTTTGAAGGTTATGGAAGAGACGTAAGGGGGAAGTCTTTTTGTAAGAATAGTTGATTCCGTTATTGTGGTCTTTGTTACCATATAAATAGCAATCTATTTCCATCTGATTGAACAAATTTCTAGCTGATAGTTTAAATAAACTCTTAAAGCGGTTAATAAGATATGCTTACACTTTTTAACGGTCTTTGGAACTGTATCCAATCAGGGGAGGTAGTCATGAGGATAGCAACTTTATAAAATTGAGCTGCCACGCACATTTAACTATATTCTAGTTTTTACTCCCCCCTTCCCTCTCACCTAGGGACAACCCTGATTGAATACTTTCTCTGCGTCAAATATTTGGATCTCCCGTTTTCTTAATATATGGCTTGGTAGCTGACCTAAAACACGGAGTGCCTGCTGAGCGGTTAAGCGCCCTGCGCAGGAGTCCTGGGACTGGTGAAATTCATTTATAAACTACCAACTCCGAGTACTTATTCTTACAATTCCCTGAGGTAACGAAGGACAGACTGTTAAGAGCAGAGTCATATTGTATCCTTATAATGCGTGCCGCTAGTTCCTGTCTAAAAAGGATTAGGCATGGTTTATAGGTTATATATTACGAGCACTTGCTCTTTGGAATAAAATAAACCTTAAAAAGGGGTAGTACTGTAATTTAAGTAGTAAGAAAAGGGAAAATAATCAATATATTTGGGTTTTTTTTTTGTTTTGTAGACTCAGGTAAAATACAAATTGTTGTAAAGTGTAGTCTCTTATAAGCACGCAACCTCATAGCCCCTAACCACTTTATAACTTACTAAAACAGGGGAGTAGGTTAATTAAATTTCAGGAACCGCAACACCAGTATAGAATCGCATAGAAACTACATGCTTAAAAGCAAGATATTTAAGAACGATAGTAAACATTTTTTAGAAATATTCATTTTTTTTATAAACTGGACAATATATTGCTCCTGGAACAGCCTACAAATGCTACTGGAGTGATCAGCTGAGAACGAAATATCTCTTCTAAATTTAAGGTGCAGAATAAAGAAAGAAAGATGGTCGTAATTTGTAAATAAAGTTGACTATTAACAATGGTAGTAAGATAGGTGCTGTATTACGTGGTGTACGCTGGGTAAAGAAAAAACAGCAAATGTTATGGAAAAATAATATTTCTTCAGTTTTCATTAGCCATGCGCTTATTACCAACTTTAAAAATTATATCACTTTTACTCGAAATGTTAAACGAACAAGTGGAGACAGAGGCAATTTATACAAAAGCTTTAACAGCTTTTAGGCTAATTCGAACGTCCCCCCGCCCCCGTCACATTAATTTTAATATCTTGTGCTACTCGATTAATATTTAATTTAATGGGTAGTTAACACATGTTAGATTTTCCCAGCATGCTGAAAAGTGGAAGTCCTTACGGGGTAGGGAACGGTTATCTAGGGGCCGAGTGCTAACACTGGCACTACCACTTGAGGTGTTGCTTGGTGCTTTGTCCCATAAGGAAACGGCACACTGTAAAAGCAATCTGATTTCTCACGTAATCAGTTAAACTTCCCAAGCTCGAAGCCCTTTATACTCATTTAAGAAAGGAACTTTAAATATGTTGCCTCTTAAGATAAAAAATTGTTAGTTGTTAATTTAATTTGTTGTCCCTTATAAGGTTATTTATATTACCACAAAGCTACTTTGCACTACCTTAAAAGTGTAGACTCGTCTTTGCTAGATTATGAAATACTTTAAAAAATTACGTTCAATATTCCGCAAGTTTTATGTTACTGGTAATTTTCATGATTAAACCTGCAAGTTTTTTTTAATAAATTAAGAAATTATATTTAGCGAACAAATTCGGATCGAGAACTTGATGCGCTAATATTTCAAAGCGCTATGGGTGTGGATGAAAAGTATAGTATATATATCCCATTATTTTTCAAAAAGCGCGTAAGGCGCCAGGATTAAATCTCTCCCCTTTAACTCGGTGATTTCGTTATGCACCAAGTATTTTATAACATTACCGCCCAGTT
This sequence comes from Zophobas morio, assembly GCF_036711695.1. Classification (NCBI taxonomy): domain Eukaryota; kingdom Metazoa; phylum Arthropoda; class Insecta; order Coleoptera; family Tenebrionidae; genus Zophobas; species Zophobas morio. The sequence continues at coordinate 122,381 of NW_026972438.1, read as the reverse complement.
TTTTTACCAGGTCTACAACAGCCTTATAATAAAAAGATATATGCGTAGAATAACTCTATAAAAAAAAAAGAAGGATGATTGTATAAGGTTGTAGAAACCTTCATAGTTCCACCAGTAGCGAGGACATTATCTATGATCACGACTTTATCTCTAGGACTGATGCTTTCGGCGTTGATTTCAAGTTAGTCGCTACCATACCCCTTGTACTCTACGCTTACAGTTGAGCCAGGTAACTTACCGGCTTCTCTGCAGAAACAAGGAAAGGTGCAGTAAAACAGGAAAAAATTTAGTGATGGCTTAGCCCCGCTAATATAGTAAACAAAATTTGAATCGGACAGGAACAAAAGCGCAGCCCAACTTAAGTGTAAGAGTAGGGCCAAATAAAAGGCCGCGTGCCTCTAAACCATCCACGGTGTCAACCTCTTAATAGGATATTATAAACAAGCTCCTAATATTCAAGTTCAATTAACTTAGTTAACTTTAAATATAAAGAAAAAAAGTTAATAACCTTTAACAAAGGGGTTTTGTGCCTTTGAGAATCCTCCAATAACGCATGTATAGGGGAAGGATTTTTAAATAAGAGGAAAATATCGAGAAACAATGTTCCTTTGGAAGGGAAAATCGAGGTATTTGACTATCATTCGCTCTACTCTATCCGAATGGGTCATGCTTACAATAGTTGCAGGGAAGTGCCTGGTTTAAGCGCGAGTTTCTGCATTACATTCATTACTCTTGTTGCCGCCATGTCACTAAATTAACCTCTAGAAGTCGTGGGACGTGTGAATGCACGGAGTATACAGAAAACGAACATTTTTTAAATGACCCTTCTGCAAACGCTTTGTAGCTCCCAAATAGGGTTGTCTTGGTACGTTCGTGTGTTTAGTCGGAAATGTAATTATGTATTCCCCATGTATTGTCTATTTACGAACACCTATTTTGTTATAGTATTTTTCGTCTACAACGGAATTTCAAGGTTACTTTGCTTGTAACTAGAGTTGGAATAATGAAGCCTTTCCAGGAAATGTACTGTACGCACCCGACAACTTATCTGGATTTTTAAAACTATTAGGTTTATTTAGTAGGAGTTACAATGGTTTTGTATTTTTGTTTAATATTAAGCCTTGAAGCTGGAGCCTTTTTTTAGTAGTAGTAATCAAAATTTTATAGTTCTTATAATATATAAAAAAGTTAATCAGAGTTAGTTTTTTATTAATTATTTATAAGTAAAAGTTAATTAGTAAAATAATTTTTCCTAGGCCCACCTACAATTTTCTATCCCGCTTCCATTGGGCACTTTTCATACAGTGATGGACACAAGGTAACCACGAAAGGTAACCACAACCAGGGTATAGTTTTCTAAATATCAACTGAGGACAAAAATTAACACATTTTTGTAAAGCTGAAAATTCTAGGGCACTTTGAAAAATAGTTGAGTTAAGAAAGAAGCGTTACCGAAAAACCTTTTCTATAACGTCGCCTAGAGGGCGGCTAATTCAAGTGAAACGAAAGCCTCTGTCCTTACGATTAGCCTTCAGAGCGAATTTAAATCCTCCTTACAAAGAACCTAATTGTACGCTCTTTTCTACCTCTTTGCCCCGTCATCTGGTGATTAGAATTATAGAGTTTCGCTAACCATAAAAATATTTTATTGATAATGAGGCCTGTCTCAATTATTTTATCTGCGGAGGTTGACCAACAAATCATAGGAGTGTGTTCGTAATGACCATTTATGTAAATCTTCCGAAACCTCAAAACTTCTACCGCAGCAAACCCTAAACCCTAGGGAGACCTGAAAAAAACCGTTATCCAATTGTTTCGTAAGGTGTAATACACCTAAAGTGCTAAGAAACTAAAGTTCCTTACAAACCTAAAAAGTAAAATTCACTTAGGTTATAATAATCAGATTTTTAAAATCCTATAACAATGATTAAATAATTTACCTAATTCTAATTTAAACAAAAAAAAATTAAAAAAATGATATATAAAACTATATTTCTTGTATATAAAAATAAGATATCCATTACAGAAGTTTAACTTTATGATGATTATGTTCAATATTACCTTTATAGGGTAATAATGAGTTTATATCACTTTCAGAATAGAATTGTAAAAATAGTTTGAAATCTTATAGTACAAAAATAGTTTTATGGAGTTTCTCTAACTATAAAAATATTTTATTGATAATGAGGCCTGTCTCAATTATTTTATCTACAGAGGTTGACTAACAAGTCATGGGGGTGGTGTGTTCGAGACCTTTTTGTAAAACATTCAAACCCTCAAAACGCCTATCCTCCTGCTCTAATTTTTTGTAAAGTTGGTTTGGTGCTCCTAGAGTTCAGTATTATCAAATAGATTTTTACAGTGCTTTTAGCTCTTGAACACATAATTATATTACGCTTAAGCCTATAATAAACCTAATTATAATATTATATACATTATTTAATAGTTATTCTTGAGGACATCCGACCTGTAAAATTAACAGTATAAACAAAATTTTCTTCTTAAACGGAAGTAGACAACACTGTTTTATCTTGAAAACTCAAAATATTATAGCTTGTTAGTAAGAAATATATATAATAATTTTCAAAAACTTACACTTATTAGTCAGTTGCTCTATTGAGGCTTGACCCTTTCTTACACACTTTAGCACAATAAACTCGAGTAGCACTACATTCGATCGCCTTCTAGACAGTCAATCTTAATTTCGCTATATTGCTAGAACAGAATAACCACATACCTAATAAACCCATTCAACTCCTTGACCTTTAGATAAAGCTCTCTTAGTAACACAGTGTAAAGGTTCCAAAGAACTACTTAGTACTCTATCGCCTCTTTGTATCTGTGTATCACTTTTAACACGCAGTCAGGTAAGAAGAGGATTCCTCGTTTAGTAAGTTCGTATCGCCTTTCTTTAATTAGCGTTTTCATATTACTAGGAAAACTCCTGCAACTTGACTTAACTGAAGGGAAAAAATGGCAACTTTAATCCGATCCGGTCAGACCATGTGACCTTTTAAAGCCTATGTAGAACCAGAGCCAGAAAATTCTACAAACCATTTTACTCTAAAAAGTACAAATACCCTAAACATTACCCTTTTTGAACCTATGCTTATAATTCATTTGTCAATTTTAAAAAACTAACGGAAGTATTAAAAAATATAAATGAACAACCCTTCGGGATGTACTGGATTTTAAACTGTCCCTCCTAGGAGTAGTCCTGAAAATAAAGGGCTATAAATTCATGGAAAACAGCTACTGGAAGGTCCCAAGCTTAATCAGGACGGAAGAGGTAATTGCAAATTATAGGTATGGAATGTAAACTTTAACGCGAGGCTCCAGGATCCCTTAGTTTATTAATTCTCCGTGAATCGCCCAAACCATTTCTAGCTAAATAACAATTTTTCAGAAAAGGTGAGAAAAAATTGCCATCATTTTTAATTTTAAGGAGGGTTCTATATAATATTCTTTTTCCCTGCAACCAAAGAAAGTTGCCCTTGGCTTTTTCCATCGAACTCAGCCCCCTTTATTCAGAATAATACTTGGTCTACTCTACTGTGCTACAAGCGCTTCGATGGACTAGCCATACGTATATATTATTTGAATTATAATAAGCACTTAATTATTAAGCACGTCGAGTTGTCACTAGTAACGTATTAACAGGGTCTTGCCTTAGCGAAGAATATCTTTAGCGAAAACAACAGTTGTAACTTTCGTGTCCATAAAATTATTCGTTATGTAATTATTTTCTTTAGTATATTTTTAATTGAAATAAATTCAGCGGGCCAGCAATGCTCTCGCACTTATCAAGTTATAGTAAGTTATGAATAGGGGGTTTTCCTTTAGTAGTGAAGGCTTAATAATATCAAGCTTAACCGCATCTTAATCAACTATTGATTCTAGTGTGTTTATCCAGAAAAATGCAAAACTTTAGAAACTATGCATAGAGCTACGGGTTTCGCAAGAAACGAGCTAGAGAACATATGGATGATACCGGGAGATCGCTAGGCTACCTGCATGGTCTGTAGATTGTGTTGGTATTATTGCTTGCTGTATTCGATTGGCTTTAGTGCTGTTTCGTTACGGAAAGTACTAAATAGTGTTATTTACCTGTATACTTATATATACCGCGCCGCTGCTCAAATTATTGCCAAGTAAAAGGACTTGAAGACAAAAATACTCCGTTCTAATTACTAAAGCCAGCTATTTAGTTCGGTCTCGTTAAGCAAAGATCCAACGCTAAGGCTTCCTTAGTTTTCGTAAAACATTAGGCTTAGTCTTAATAAATATGACTACTTTGTACTGGTTACTGACACAGTAATGGTGGCTAATTCTCTATTTTAGTGAAATTTTCTAGTAATAATGACAAACCTTTGTGAATTTTAGCGCTTTTACCTACCCTATAATTTAATTTAATTCTAACAGATTTAGACAAGTTTTTGGGTATTCTTATGGTTAAAAGCATTCAACTATAAAAATATGAAAAATATATAAATTGTTATCACAACGTATTTAATAATTTCCGAAAAAAAATGAATGAAAGCCATAAGCAAATATACGCATTGAAATACAATTTTGCGCAACCACTTTCTACTTTTGTTTCCTGAATTATTACTTTTGGAAAAACAAACTGAGCATGTCTCCTCTCGCTAACGTACGACTCCGAGGAAACAAACTCGCACAATCCTCTATAAAAGTTGTTGTAAACAAAAGTAGTCGCTTTGAAGGTGCATCTATCGTCAGTGAACGAAAAGGCTTTTTCATAATGAACTCGTGAGCAACACTGAAAAGTTTGATCCATCGTTAACCCTCTAGTAGCCAATGAGAAGAGGCAATTAAATGATGGGACCATTTATAGCGTGCAAAGCGGTGCTTACAGCTCTCTTGGGTTGAATAAAGGATGGAAGGCGCTGGGCCCGATGGCCACGATTACATTGCTATTTAAGTACCTGCCGTTATTATATTGTTAATAAACAGAAATAAAGATCAGGGTGCACAAGTATAACCATAATATATACTAATATTAGTTTGTACTAAGCTTCAAGGAATAAGCCTTAATAAAAATAGCTCCACTAGAACTCTAATAAATCGATAATATGCAGAAACTAAATACTAATATTTTTGATATTATTGTGTAATACAATGATTTTAATTGTTTTACCTTGTAAATAGAGTAATAACACAATAATAAGTAACTAATAACAACGTATAAAAAGAGCTTTTCATAAAAATGTTAAGTACATTACGATAAAAATTGTTATAAATAAATTTTTGCAAAGTCTACTTACAAATATTTTAAAGTCTTTAGCTCTGTAAAAGCACCTGAGGAAATCGATGAAATGTGGTTGTGCGCAAGATGCCTTAAAATATTTGTGAGAAAACAAAGGAATAAAAGAACCCTCTGTGCTATAAAAACCATAGACAGTAAAAAATTCCCTTAAATATTAAACTGCTTAAATATTTAATGTAAATGAATATGTAGTTGTTTAGAGGATGTTTTAAAAAAAAAGGAAGAAAAAGGAAAACAGAAGTATTAGCTAATTTAATCTATGGTAGTTTTTTATAGTATTTTTTTAGTAAATGTGTTTTTAAAGGGCTTTATTAAATAAAAGATTGTACCAAATTCTAATCTACACTTTACCTGTTTATACTCTTCTATTACACCATTTCCTGTAGAGTTTATTATCAGCATTATTACAGTAATTATAGCTTATGTTCAATAAGAAAACACAACAAAAATATTCTATTCTACACTTTTACTTTATTTAATTCTAATCCTTCCACCTTTCCTTTTTAATCTTAATTACGAGAAGAGTGGCAGGATGATCGATACTTTTCTTAAAGGTAAACAGTGCAGGAAAAACACTTGGGATCTATATTCACTAAAAAATTGCTTATTCGTTTGGCGGGCGAAAATTTTTTTTGGCCAAAAAAAATACTTTTATAGTACAAAAATCTCAAGAATCCTTTTAGTAATGCTCACGCTTGTGTGGGGCAGTCACTTTGTCTTACTCATTATAACCTTACCTTACCTACTTCATACTTTAGTATTATTAGTTACGTACACACTCATCTATACGTTTCTCTTAAATTTACTTTCATTTATTGTATGATTGCAAACAGAATTAGCCTACTAAGTTACACAGAGTTTTAATTATTAATTCTTTAGCAAAGTAAAAGGTGAATTAAACTGTAATAATTGCAATCACTTACAAAATTTCAATTCTAATAAGCCCTTGAAATAGATTTTTTCCGATCGAGGTGAGCCCGTTTCTTTCTAAATTCCTGTAAACAAAATAAATTGTAAAATTTTAATAAATGTCTACAGTAAAGTTTTTCTTAAAAAAGTTTTGTAAAATAAAAAAATAAAAAAAAAACATGAAGGTACTACTAACAAAGATTTTAGTGCTGGCAACCAAGAAAATGCACTGTCCTCAATAGAGCTTATGCTATTCCGACTAAGATCTCTAAAGCAATCAAAGTTTGTCAGGGCTACACAATTTATTTATTAGAAGAAAAGTGCATAACCATAATAACTTATTTTTTCCTCTTCATGATGCGTAAATAGTAAAAAAAAAAAATCTATACTACAGAAAAAGTTAAATTATTAGAAAATAACTTACAAATATTGAAGACTATCAAGGTTGCTAAAGGAAATATTGCTTATGAGAGTAAGTTGATTATTTTTTAAAGATCTTTTTAAAAAAAACGGTAACTATTAAAATATAATAATAGAAATATTATAATTCATCTTTGAATTTACATGAGCAAGTCAACATAAATAAGGTATGTGTAACAAGTTTTAAAATATGAATAGTAAGCTTTTAAAGATAAACCAAAATACATTAGTAACTGTTAATATATAAATTGATATATAAAACTAACAAAATTGCCAAATGGTGCAAGTTGGCAAAAGTTCCTTCATTGATGGAAGTAATAACGTTTTTTATAAGATATCTTAGTAAAAATTTCTAAGTGTGAGTTCAAAGTATTTCAAGTGTAAAGTAAGCTTATAAAAAATATATATAGTCTTTTAAACGGCTCAATTTAAAATGATCTAATAATAAAACTGATTTAATAATATATAGATAATTCTTAAGCAAATGCAATTTTTTAAATATTCACTTTTGTTTAGTAAGTTAAACGCAGGTTTTTCATAAACATTAAATTTTAGTATTATAGTAACTCATTAGAATAGAAATCAGACTTACAACTCATTTAGTGAAGTAAGGCCTTTAAATGTCTTATGATCGAGAGAGCTTATGCGATTATCGTTAAGATTTCTAAAGTTAAACCGACAATAATTATTTTATAGAGCACCAAAGTAAAATAAGCTCGTCATACATGGAAGTTAAGTCTGGTGAAATTTTTTTTTCCGTAGGAGGAAAGGAAAGCAAAGAACAACCAAACAGATCTCTATATTATAAGTTACAATTCACTAACTTCCATAAAGAAAATGATCCTTTGTAAATTAGATAAAAGATGACCCTTTAGCCAATTAGTCATCAATGTCACTTATCATAAAATAGAAGAAATCACCCAACTTCCTATAATCTTAGGTGTTTTAATACCGACATTTACCTGCCCTAGACAAACAACAAATGGAGGACTTACAAAGAATAGGGCATATCCAGCTTCTGACATTTACTCTCTTGCCCAAGGATAACCCTCACCAGCAGCATTAGGATTACATAATTCATGTTACAAAGGTCGCAGCTAGTTGAGTTAGTAAAATTATCTGTTTTTACCACGACTCTAGAAAAATTAACTTTAATTTCCTTTAACTTAAAAAATCTTCTTTATATACCCTCTTAACCACAAATTAACGTTAATTAGCTTAAATAAGAATTGTGGTTACTAAAAGTTGACAGACTACTGGTAGCGTTAAATTTTTTACCAGTACATAAGGGAAACGCTACCTTTAATGGACTGGACAATACCACTTAATATTTAGAGCTCTAACACAACGTTATTTCAATCTATGTTAATACTGGGGCCAATGTGAATATATTTAAAAAAGTGTATGTAAAATAAATTAACCACAGTGTTTATATTATTGTTTTTAAAAATGGTCTCCCTTATGTTAAGTACATAGATTCATTTGCCTAAATTACTTAATCATATAATATGTTCACATACTTAGAGGTTGCTATTAATTAATCTTTTATGTTCGTTTATACTGTATAGCGCAGTCGCAATACAGCATGCGGAGCTAAATCAAAACTATATTGTTTAGACAAAGTTTTCTTAATATGTTTAAAATTTTCCTTTGGAGCTATCATGCTTTACGGATTCGCACGCCCCCTAGAAGTAAGCTCTTTGTAGAAACTATTCTTTAGGTAGTTAGTAACCGCAAAAAACTCAACTCTCTAGGGGCCGAAACAGTACATCAAACGTATCCTCTAACCAATCAAGTCAGCCCCATAGACTAAACGCACGCTTCTAAACAAAAGAACAAAATTTTGTTATTCATTAAGGATAAAATGAGTATATATACAGTTTCAAATAATCTAAATAAAACCAGTTAAAATTAATTAAATCGCAAGGCGTTTACTCTTCGATTGCGGAAAATCTTTCTTATTTAACTGCGTACTGACAGTGGATCATACCAAAAAAATTCTTGATACAAGACTTATTTTTAACGGCTAAGCGCTCCAAAAGTCTGTATTAATTTAACCATCTCGACCATCAGAAAACATTAACTTTAAAAATTAAAAAAAATAATAACTCGATAAACTGTTTTCCTTTATTATATTTGCTATTTTTTTTGTTCGCGTCATAGTTGTTATTATAGGGGAGAAGTGAGGAAATATCAGCTCGATTAAAAAATTATCCATGCAAAGTTTGGCTTTTAGGAGCTTTCTTTAAGTAAAAGTAATCTATAATATAATTTAAAGTAGTAACGAAGCAAATCTAGTTATAAGATCTATAAGGCAAGGGCACTACCATTACCTCTTATAGCACTTCGCTTAACTTTGTGGTTTAAAGGAAAATCTGACAAGCCGTAACTAAACAGTGCCAAATCTTTATTATTATTATTATTATTATAATTACTTTATAATTATTATTACTATAAAATTATCTGAGGACTTTATAAGGAAACTTCATTTGTATCCAAACACAGTCTGCACAAGTGCTCATCCTCCTAGCACAGTAATAAGTCTATCGCGGAGATCACTTGCAGAAATAAGATGTACGCCTTAAGATACTCAAAATTTTACAAAAAATTCATATAGAAAAATATTTACTTTACTAAATATCTATAAAAAAAAAAACTTTTAATTATCTAAAATATTGGGATCTTCTCAGAAAAACAGATTTAAAAGGATGCTAACTTTTCAATAATTAAAGCCTCTTTTTGTTGGTGTTTCAAAAAATTAGAAAGAATTTTTAATTCAAGGATTAGAGTAGCATATAAAAGATCTACGAATTATAAAAAATCTATGCTTAAATAATAAATACATGTAGTGCTTCTTTACTTTAATTTCTTTTCGAAAGTCATGAATTAAGTCACTTATTTAGCTATTTTATAAAAACGTATTGTTTCTAACTTTTTTCGAGTATAATAGGGGGATAGCTATTGAATATGGTCACTGAACTGTGAATTTAATAAGGGGATATAGAATATCAATTTTTTTTGATGTGTGATTGCCTTGTAGCAATGCGCGTACGTACTTAAAAGTCAATGTTGTCCGTTAAGCCTGACATGTGGTGTACATGTAAAATACTCCCTTGACTTTTATATCAAAATCCCTAAGCACTGTACAAGTAGAAAATATTTTGTCTCCTCTGAATTGATAAAGCTTTTTTCTGGGATTTCGCACTCACTAACGCAACACCGCTTCTAGCCTCTCTTATTACGTCAAACACCTTGAATATTACTTATATTTATTAACTCTCCTTACTGCTGGAACTCTTCATCTCTAATAAGCTCTAATGTTTAAAAAATTCCCAGATTAAGCAGCTTTTCGAACCTTCTTTTTAACACTAAATTCAAATCATAAAACACCAAAGGAAAACCATAAAAAGAAACATAAACACAAAAATAAATAGTATAATACATTAATTTAAACACACTAACCATAAAACAACGCAAAACACGGATTACCCAAAAACCAATTAGTAAAATTACAGAAACGGATATTATGTACTGCAACCAATAATTTGGCCTACTTTATTAATTGGATACAACGAAACCAAGTAAAAATTTTTTAACTGGTATAATTAAATTATTATACAAATATAAAAGCGTTTACTTCTTGCTTTCTTCATTTTCTTTACAATTTGGTGTTCTATGCAATAATATTATTTCACTACGTTACACTTTAATATATATTTTAATTAACTCATATGTAATATACGTTTTTCTACAAATAGACAGTATATTTCCTTCTAATAAATGCCTTATAGTAGGAAGTACTCGCAGGATATTAGATGCGGTTTAAAGGATTTTGGACTTTTAAAAAAAAAGTCTATCCTTTTATTTTGTGGCGTTTGAACTCTTGAAAAATCCTTCACTACCTTGCAGTGTCTACATTCTTGTAACTATAAAAAAAACTTTGTTTTTAGATAAATACCCAACCTATGTAAAAAAATAAATAAAAATTGTCAAGTTAATTGTGTCGACCATTTTGAGAAAGTTTACTAATTATAAGCTTACAATGGTTCACAAGATAACTACTAGTTTAACCAATATTTTTTTAAAATATATATTAGTTATTTATTAATTTGTGTAAATGGTTTTTTTTTGGAGGATTCGTAAGAAAGTTATTTGCATTTGGCTTTATAAAATTAGAAAAGTCACAAAAAAAAAAAAAGTAGTTTTTATTTGAACAAAAAACTTCACCTCCAATTACAATCCTAAACTTTTCTCGGGTATAACAGGAGTGTTGCAATTGAAGAATAGTATTCACTGTATAAAGATTGCTACTATGCCTCTGTAACGTTTAATTATAATTATTGTCTTTTGTATATTTGGCTTTTTGCTACTTTAGTTTTATAAACCTACCCCACTAATTACAAGACTGAATGTTTGTTTTTCTGGTAAAAAACCAGAATTAATACATTATATAGAAGAGTTAGAGGGAAGAAAAGGAACTTATTTTATTAAAAAAAAACCACTATTTGTTTAAGTTAAAGTTCATTGTTAAAAATAGTAATAAATAATTTATAAAAAAAATTTAATAGTAAGTGCCAGCTTAACTAAGCCTGCCTTTAGGCTTTTTAAAAGTTAAAAGTTAGGAACCAAATTAAACGACTACTGAAAGCCACCGAGCGCCCACAAAAGTTAACAAGAAAATTACCTATTCAAATTGGAAAACACCAACGTTAAGCAGTCTATGCTTGAAGAGAACAAGCATCTATAAAGAACTGTAAACAAAAAAATTACATATTTAGTTTGAAACACTATTATCAACTTTAATCAATCTATGTTCTAGGAGAACGAGCGACTATAAAGGCTTAAATCTATCTAGGACGTCTAAAAAACGGTTATAACTTAATAAAATAACTTCGATAGAAATAAAAAGGCTAACTCCTATGTTGCAACAAACTCCTTTATAATAATATATATACGCTGCAATAATTTCCTGTTCTTTTTTTTTTAAGTATTCTCGTTTACCTGGTCCCTTCTCAAAAGTAGGTATATACTTTTTAAGGTCAACTAAAACTATCTTTAAACATTTTCTTATTCCCACTTTTAATTTTTTCTTATTCATTTTTAAAAATCCAAGTAGGTTCAAAAAAGAAAAAGTAGAAGATATGACATTACTTTTTAGTAGCAATGCAACTTTAGCAGCTCTTGCCGGTTTCCTCGCAGCTTTGACTGGTGTATTAAGCAAACTGGTTTGGTTATTATCATGATTACATAACTTTATATTTTCTTGTTTTCTATTAGTTTAGGTTTATTATATATTTTTTTATAAAGTTTCTTGAAGAAGTATTATTTCCACTCATCAATCTAAAGCTTTTTGGGAACAACCTGAGCAATTCACACATTGTTTAAGCACTACTTTCTATAAATATAATATTTTTTATGTCATAAATTTATAAGGTGTTAAAAATTGTTTACTGTCTTACTTTTGGCCTCTCACTTTTGTTGAACGGTTTCATGTGGTCCCTTTACTCTAAATCGTTGGCAAAAAGTGCTAATTCTTTAGAACCCTTTATTATAAACTTCTCGGTCAACTTTCTTATAACAGTTAATTCTTTTTATATAAGCAATTTACTTATGAAATCTAACAAATTCTTCTGTTGCAATCACTTAGTCTCTTTTCGGATGGCTCTTTTATGGAGAGCTCCTTCCTTGTTTATGGTGGTTTGGTGCACTTGTTTTGTTTTCCGGTTTAGCCCTAGTTGCATCCGAAAGTCGAACTAACAAAAGGCTTTAATTAAAACATAACATAACTTGCCTTATTAATAGTATTAATTATTACTTTTCCAGCACTCAAAAGATCATGACTTTAACTCAACTAAAAAATTATACACCTATAATAAAGAAACAGTCATCCAGCATGATAAAGCGCAAGTTTTATTTTTGACAAATTTTATTATTCTGAGCCAATTCAAATTTTCCATAACAAATAACGTACAGCGTAAGGTGTATATCCAAGTTAAAGCACTCAGTTGAAAAAGAAAATTTTGCCGGATGACGCATAAACTTTTTGTCTAAAAATGAACTAAGCATGGTAACTATATCAGTAGATTAAACGTATTCTAAATTAAATTAAATCAAGAGAAGTTTGATTTTTTTGAAATTTTACTCCTGTTTATAATTTACTGCCAAAAAAAGCTTTATTAATAGCAATCTTGAACATCAGGGTGCGTCTAAGTTAAAGTACGCTCATACAAAATAAAAGAAACCAACATTAATCTTTCAATTTATAAATAAGTTTTCTAGCTGCCCAAAATCCCTTAACGTAAACTGAACAATCTGATTACAATAACTACATTTACAAATAAACTTTAAATACATGAAGCCCGCATGCATCGTATCCTCTATCAAAAGGTTACGCGAGTGTTTTTCTTGAAAACAAGTGATTTATAGTAGCTAGTAGCAGTTTAACAGTTTAATAAGAAGGTAAACAAAAAACTCATAAGGATATAAAAGGAAAGAAGTTGGTTGAGGTAAAAACCAGTTACACGATTTATTTATAAATGACAGTTCCAGGTGCTCGATCGAGTCAAAAAATTCGAATACCCAAGCTCTCAACCAAAAGTGATCACAGACACGATACGTAACAGCTTTCAATCGAAAAGGTTACCCCTTTGACTTTTAATCTTTATATATATATTTTACGAAAGTAAACAAAAGATAATGCAAAATTCGAAGTTTAACTAATCACTAAGACATCCTTATGTTTATGTTTTAAATATTGTCAATTAAGTAAATTTTAAACTTGATATTGGCTGGCGAAAAATTTATTAGTTGAAGTTTTTATATTACAGTTCCAGGTGTTTCCTGCCACATTACACACAGAAGCGTCTGCGCTGCGAAAGGAATATCAAAATTTTTTTATGCACTTTTAAAGAAGCGTAGACTATGACGGCCTGGAAACATTCAGGGTATGAAAGGCTACTTATCGTGTGAGGACCTCGTGCTTTTGGCTCACATCAGCTGGTGGAGCGCCGGTATTGTAGCGTTCAGTATGCGCTTTATGGTCTCCACGATAGTTATTTTTTGTTAATTATTATTTTAAATTTTTTCTCTTGGTGCTCCTAAGGGCCTCCTAGTTTTAGAAGTGGTTTATGCAATTAAGGATTGTCTTTCTGAGGGCACAGTTCCAATTAATCATATAAGGGATGTCTGATGAAAAGCTTATAGTTATAGCTGATGAAAGGAGGTCACTTAATAAATTTTTACACTTGCGTGAGGTTGGGCCCTAATATAGTACCCCCCTGCAAAATTACCATGACTTTTTAGAACCCAGAGGAGTCGGGGCTTACGAAGCTCAAAAGCGAGCCACCTGTTTTACGAAATTTAAGAATGTCCCTTTCAAATCATGCGGACTTACATATACCCAAACGGCTAAAAATATATGATAACTCTACTACCAAGAGAGGGGGGTAAATAAAACTAATACGAAAAACTTAAAAAAAGAAAATATTAGCTATACAACTAATATACAACTAATATTTCTCTTTGTTTATTTTGCCGGGGTTGCAACATATCACATTATTCGGAATATATAGTTTGACTGTGAATTATATTTATTAAATTACCTATAATAAAATGCATTTAAGTTGCATTGGATGTAAAATTTTGTTATACGTTATTAGAGGCGGCACCCCAATCCTTATTAATATTTTTTAAATTTGTTGATAGTTTCTTTCTTTTTGCGATTTGTTTTTGTCAGTGTTTATAAGGAAGTGAGCTTTGTGCTACTCCTGCCGCTCGACAGCAATCAAGTAAATTATTTAAGCTCTTTTTAAATTTAAATAACCTATATTATATTTATTTGTTACAAAATATAATATATCACTCTCGTTTATATACATTAGTTCTTGAATCAAGTCTGTAAGAGTTACAGAAGAAAGAATGGCGTTTTCTCTTTAATATGTTTCGTAGAGTTAACCACCAACCCCCTTCACGACCTCACTTCGCCAGCACTTTAAATAACGCTATAAATGCTACCATATTAAATAAAGGTTCTATAACAACGCAAGGCTGATCGTATGGTCAGCTTGAACATATCGGATTTTGGGAATCAGGTTGTCATGCACATAGTGCGAACTGTAAAGCTGACAGGAGATTGCTCTACGAGATTCCCGCGCCGAGCGAGAGTAGTAATACCAGTAAGGTTGTTAAATTAAAGCACTGCTTAGCACTATGCGGCCGCGTTATGGCATTTTAAAGTTCATTAAACGCTCAAAGAAATATTGATATATGTCTTAACTGGGGAGCAGACAATCGGGGAGACCTTCTTTCTTAGTCGTATCTCTAGACCAAATGGTAAGTACCCTAACCCATGCTTTTTTTAGCTATCCCTTAGTCTTTTGAAATAGCTGTAATATTTTTTTTAAAAAAATTAATGGACGTTCATAACCACAATAGTTGGGAACATGGCTTAAATTTAACAGTTCTTTAAAATTTTTTAAACGAAAAATAGATGCTAGTGAGGTGTGCACAATAATGACTAATTGTAAATTTTTATTATTATTATCAAAGGTCAGCTTTTCTTACATATATAATAAATTCTTTTAATACGTAGAGCCCTGATTTAAATTTTACACCCCTAATAATTTTGTCAAGGCTTCCACTTTGCATTTTAAAGCATACCAGTATATAATTAAGTGCACTTGAAAAGTGAATCATAATTAAAAAAAAGTTGTTAGTTAACACTAGGCTTATGAACATAGCAGATGGTTTACTTGTTTATTTGTATTAAAATGTTTTTATTAAGGGTGCATAAACCTTAATCAAATATATTTTACAAGTTTAAGTATATTACATACTTTTTTATTGCCTTTAAGTATTATTGTATGCAAAACTAGTTACGTGAGCACACTTTTTTAAAAGCGCTTTAAACTTGCCTCACTTGTTAATTTTTTTATTTTTTAATAGACTAAAAAGAAATTTATACATCCTAAAGTTAAAACTTAGAGGAAAGTCTTATCCTATTAATTAGTTTATAAAATATGTTATTTTATATTATTTTTAATAGTTTGATAAAGCCATTCATTACTTTAAAAATTATTATAATGCTTCTACTTTATGAGGTTATCCAGTAGTCCTCTTTTATATGTCATTAATTCAATAAAAAAAAATTACTCCTTTTAAAATCATAGTTTTAAGAGAAAAAACCATGTAAAAGTTGTAAACTCGCTATAACTTAAAGGATATAAGGCCCTTATTAAAAAATAAGAAAATGTCTGCCACTTTGCTTATTAATATCATAAAAAACACTATAAAATTAGTTATGCAATTCCTAAGAGCTAAGTCACCATAACTTCATTAAGATATTTTTAATTAGGCCGTCAAAAATAAATAAATTTATCTAGAGTTACATATATATTTGACTTGTTGAAGCAAAGGACAACAGAAGCACCTCACTGACTGTCATTCTCTCCCATCTCGTATGTTTTTATATCTTAAAATTTAAAGATTTAATAACTTTTAATTCATTATTATTAGTTTATCTTTAAGCTATTTCCTCATTCAATTCTTTGTGCAATTAGTATATTAACAACGTTAAAGGCTCATATATTCACCCGCGTTTGTATAAGTGAACTCTAAAGTTTTCATTTCAGGAAATAAAAAAAAAGAAGAGGCTTTACTAAGCACAGATGTACTTTTTTGAAGTTAGTAATTACAAAGAGCTAAAGTCTCTGTTGAGCTTCAGTCTGGTTTCTAAAAACATTAGCTCCCCAAGAGCGAAGACTGAAAGCGCAAGTCGGGTTAAGAAAGATTTAATTTACAATTTTTATTTGTAATAAATAATTATATTATAGCTGGAAAGAGTTTTACTTCAGAATTAACCGCCCACCTCTTTTTTAAATATATTGAAACCGTACTCAAAATTTATATGGTGTTAGTTTAATATACCTATTAATTGGTAAATGTGACCTTTGTAATGTATACGATTAAACTCTTAGGCAAAACATTACTCTTGACATAGGTCATAAGAAATTTGGTTGCAGCACGCACTATATTACCCATTTATATCTAAAACATTTTTCCAAAGCTTCTTATATTTAGTATCAACTCTCTTATTTTTTTGTAACAAATTTTATTATTAAAACGAGTAATATTTAAGATTTGTGAAGTTGGAAACTAATTTTATTGAGAAAAGTTCAAAAAGAAATGAAAGGAATATTCTTTTATAACTAATAAAATTCTTAGAAAGACAGTTTGTACTTCGTAGTTAACGTGTAGGGAGTCGAGCACAACTAGTTAGATATTTGCTACATAATTATACTGTTATCCTTACCAACTCGCTTTATAATGTTGCATAAATGAGTATATATTTTTTGTTTTATATTAGTTATTAATTAAAAAATTTAATGGAACCCAGATTTAAGGCAATCTGTAGAGCAACCTTTTTATTATTTAGGAACAGGTAACCTTACTTCCTTCGTGACCCTCGTTAGCTGTGTTGTGAGCTTCATAAAGTTTATAATTGAAAAAGTTAGATTATGCTTGTGAAATTTTTAAAATTAAAAAAAAGCAATAAATATATATTTATAGTATGAATTCAAGAGTTATTTCTAGTACTTTAAACTTTTTTGCCGTATATTATGTGCTCTCTCAACTTTTATCCATCAATTGTGGAAAAGTAAAGTAGCTGTTATAAACTTAATTTTTATGTATATATTTTTACTACAGGAGTATTCTCATCCAGCATAAGAATGCAAGCTTACCTTACAATTATATTAATGTTTTTTATCTATTTATGCGAATTAACTTATTAGTTACATAGTGAAATATTCATTTTATTTTATTAATTCGAAGTTTTCAAGTCTATTTTAAAGAAGGTTATTCCATCAAAAAATATTGTTGCAGTTTGCAATGATACGATGTTAGTTTAAAAAGGGGCTTAAGTTGGTTTAGCGGTGAAGTGCTCTATCATAAACTATAATTGGTAAGACTTGATAAGTCATTTTACATGTCTTAGTAAAAGTAATTTAGATTTATTTGCAAACAAGAAATATATACGCTTTAATATATCAATTCTTCCATTATTAAACCACCAAATTGCAATTTTAGTAGACTGCCAAAAAAAATTATTCTTAAATAAGCGAATTTCTGAGTGACACCTATTGACTTTATTTAACTAGAAGTGTTTAATAATTTGTATAATCAGTAATGATTTAAAATTCCAAAGCCACTTGTAATCTTTAGTGTTAACGTAGTTTACTATGCTAAACACATTATAATTTTATTATTATTATTGCTTATCTTTGTGCCGTTTTCCAGTTGGGTGCAACGTAATATTTCGCATTCATCATAGGTGAGAGAAAGAGAAGTCCTCTAATTGAATCCGCCAACCTTAAAAATACAAATATATTTTTTTTACTTAAAAATTTTATATAAAATATAAATTAATTGTAAGGATATTTCGTTTATATAAAATAATTATAAATCATAAGTTAAAAGTTGAAAAGAAATATAGAGAAATACCCATTTAAAACTATTAAATTTTAACTAACTTTCTATTTATTACTTATAAATTTAGTTTAATCCAAAGTTTAGGATTGCATCACTTGTTAATGAAATTCTTAAATTTTTTGATACTATATTGTATCATATTAACTAAGTTTACTTGAAACATTTTATCATATAGAAATCATAACATTATACATACAAACTTAATAAAAAAAATTTAATAAAGTTTCAATATTTAGTTATCATGTTATTTATATAAAAAATATAATTATTTAAAAGATTTAGTAAAACTATATTAGCAGAAAACTTAGTTTTCAACTAAAAAATTAATGATTATTAAATTATTAATTATAAAGAACAAATTAATTTAAAAAAAAATTAATTTTTTTTAATTAATAATATAAAAACTTTTATAAGAGAAGGAAATTATCGTTGACAAAACTTTCTGAACCAACTTTGGTAATAATAATTTTTAGCATATTCTTTATTTTTACTTTATAAGGTACTATAAGAATATTTTGTTATAATTATATTATTTAATAAACTTTTCATATATTCCAAAACTAAAATTCAGCCTAAAATTTAAACTAAACTATAACAAAAAAGCAAGTTATAGCATAAGTTATTAATAGTATATAGCGAATTTGGAAGTGCTTAGTTAGTATAAGTTATTTATTTTCGCTTCTTAGAATTTTTCTTTTTTTTTTTACTAACTATTACTATCAATAAATATTAACTTATTTTATAATTTTATAAATTTTTTTACTTAGAGATATTTATTTTTTTCAGTAGGTTAAACTTTTTTTTTCAGTTAACTATTTATAAAATTTTCAGTACATACTTACCTTTACTACTGCTCATAGTTAAAAAAAAAATTATTATTCTAAATATGTTTTATATTTTAAAAATGGATACGCTGGCTCCACCAATTTACTTTTTTATTGTACTTTTTTAAAAAAAATACTCTGAAATCGTTCTTTATAAAACTTTCAAGTTTATTTTCTAACTTTTACTTTTACGTATAAAAATAAAATATAATTTTATTATCATTATACGTTCATAAACTTTTTTCTAGATTTTTATTATCTCTAATTTACCAAAGGTTTGTTTGTATATTGAATTATATTATAGATTTTATAAATTTATTTTTACTTTCTTCAACTTTTAAAAAAAGTTATAAAAAGATTATGTTTATAATTTAATAAATTTTCATATTTAAATAAAATGAATTATAATAAATTTTTGCACTATTTAATAAATATAATTTATCTGTTTTTAAAGTATTATATATACTCATATTTAAATTTTTTAAATTATAAATATTTATTTGTATATAATTATTGAAGCTAAATATAATGTTGAAGTTTACAATAAAATAATTTTTTTTCCTAACATTTAATTAATATCAAAGCACATTTCTTATAAAACTACAACGAGTCATATTAGTGTAATTATTATGATATTAAACATTTAATAAAAATGTAAACAATCTCGTTCAAGATAATATACTTTTCAGCAATCATAATCGTTGGCGCATTTAAATTTCCGCTTATAATGCTCGGCATAATACTCGCATCAACAACTTTTTATATATTCATATAAGCTGTTAAGTAGTGTTTTATTCAAAAAAGTTGTGTAATATATAAATATAAAATTTACAAAAATAATAATAAATAATATTTTATAAAACTTAAAAAAACAAATAATACATAAATTAATAAAAAATAAAAATAAAATTTTTTCTTAAAATTTCATATATAAATTTAGTAAGTGTATGGGCTAATTACAAAATTTTATCATAGATTTTCTTTAATTCTTACGGCACTTATTTCTTTTATTATTTCTATATGTATTCTTGCTAGCTTCAATTAATATAAACTTTTAAATTAAAGAAAATTTTTCAAAAACTTTTTTTTAAAAAGCTATACTGTACGATGTACTTAGAATTTAGTTGTTCCCGCTCGCATGGGACCCTTAAACCTGATCTTAACTCCAACCCCTTAACCCTAATTCTAATGTATACTCCTCATATAACTTTTCTTGAAAGTAATATTACATTTTATATAAACCTCAACTTATAATAAAAAAAAGCTTATAAAAACTTGAAGACAAATAAATACATTTTTATTAAAATACCCCTTAAATTTTCGACACCGAAAAGCGACCGTTCTCATCAACTACTTTACCCATTGCACAACTGCAAGATAAGTGATACCTTCCAAAAGTAATATAACTAATTTTAGAAGTATATTTATTTTCTATTACTAACGCTGAATGCATAGAATTTCTGAGCCGCTCATTTAATTGTTGGTCACTGTTAATATCTATAAAAAAATAATGTATGACTCATAAATATTTAAAAGTAAGTTGACTGTGAATAAAATTTTATAAGAAAAACTATTAGAGATGAATGTTATGAGTTTTGTAAAGTTAGCCGTTCCTATATCAGAAGCAGGTTGAAGTAGCTCTCCGCGGTAGGCATCCATTGCCTTAATAAAATTTTCTAAATCCCTAAATATAATTACTTTCTATAATTATACTTTTTGGTCCACAATCTCTTAAGTCAAGCGTAGGGCATCTCGAAATCGTCGTACGTCATCCGCGTGAGCTAAATAATTTGGATCAATATTGGGGTTTTCCAGTGGGTTTGAAGATTTCAAGGTGATGGCCCCTTTTAAAATTGGTCGGCACGTTCCTATGTGAATCTAAAGGTTTTTGCATTAGTTAGAAAGAAACTGTGCCTAAAAAATCTGCTAGCGACGTTTATTTAGAGTTATAAAATATAAATAAATAATAAACTACTTTTCTTATAAATTTAATTAATATTCAGTTTAAAAGCTTTTATTTTGTTTTAAGTATATGTATATTAATAAAATATATTTTTGTGTGCTTCAATAAAAGTATCAAAATCTGTAACGTGTAATATTAATTAATTTATTATAAACAAGTGCTAAATTACTGTATCAAAGCAGCGTAAAATAAAGATTCTACTAAATTTACTATATATTGAAGTTTTCTAAACAATTTTATATCATTGCGTTAATAAAAAAAAAAGGATAAGAAGATATTAACTATAAGAACTACTTGAAATCCATGAATGGGTAAAACATTCAGCTGGCCAATGACACATCCTGGAATAAAATGAAACTGCAAATCAGGGTGCTCTTCTTCTGGACGCGTGCGTATGAACCCTCCACTTTCGAATTGATTTGAAGCACACGGCCCTATTCCCTTCAAAAACCACTAAACATAATTATTTAAAAGTTTCTTTTAAAGTTTCTTTATATATACAAGCCTCAAGTCCAGCGAGGACTTTTAAGTGAGGATACCTAATAAATTTTTATAATACACATAATACTATTATATTTCATTGAAGCAGACCTCCATGTTGCCAATGGATAAAAAGATAACAGTTTATTACACCGATACTGTAAGTAAACATCAGAATGATCCTGAAGATTTTTTCCTACCCATTCAGAGTGATGTAAAACCTACAATAATGAGCAATAAAAGTTTAGTCTATAATTGTATAATATAATTTTATATAATTCATAAAGTTTACATCAATGCCATGCTTTTTGAGTTCCTCTTCAGGGCCAATGCCAGACAGCATTAAAGCTGTAATGCAATATAATTATTAGTTAAAGTAACTAAGTGAGCTAATACCCTTAACCTCCTAACCTTAACCTAACCCTTAACCCTATATTAAATGTAGTTTCAACTAAACTCAACAAGACGCCTTGATTGGTGATTATTTAACAATAAAAACTTACTATTATTTCATTGATTATAAAATATGAAAAATAATAGTTTATAATTATCATTATCTTTTTATAATAATATTTAAAAAGTATTTAATGTTAGTACTATTATTTTTATTAAAAAAAGATATTGTTTATATATAAATTTGTATATTATTGTTCATTATAATATTAAATAAAATTATAATAATCATTATTATTAGAATAATAACTTATAATTATTAACAAACAAAAGGTAATATATTATTGTTGTTATTATTATTTATATAATTTATATATAAAAAATATTTTATTATAATAATTAAAATTAAAAAAATTAATATTAATACATAAAATTAAAAAAAATAAAATTAATAATTTTATTATTATATCTAATTGTATATCCCTTATTATTTAATCATTACGTAAATTTTAGTTTTTTTTTAATCAAAGTATAAAATCTACTACACCTCAAACTACAACATTGACCGAAAGTATAATAATAGAGCGAATATATTTAATATAAACAACAAAATTCAATAGTAGAGCGGGCGCATAAACAAATTATTTATTAAAATATTTAAAATACTAATAACGTTTAAGTATTGTTGCCAATTAATATGGTTTATCTAATATTAGACATAAAATTTAATTTCTTATTAAATATAAATAAATTATTTATTTTTTAAAAATTTATAAACATGTATTATCTTTACTGGTTCGTACATACATGAATAATATTAGATACGTCGGACCTGAAAACTCTTCCAACGAATTAGATGCACTTAACTAGGGGTGCGTTCTCTTTTATAAAAGGTCATGTACGGGCTTAGGAACCGCGGAAATACGATGCTTTACAAAAATAAACTTGATCTAAATACCTGTTTTGAAAGTCAATTTATAACTTTTCACAATTATTCATAAAATTGTCTACTTTGATATCCTTGCATACTTTTTGTTTAATTTAATAATCAAAGTCTTTCTTAGTTTTTGTTACTGTTATAGAGTGAAAAGTATTAATATTAAAAATGGGCTTTTATCCTTCCAATGTGAGAGGACGCGGAGATAGCTTTTTTTTATTGAGTTGCGCTCCAGTAGAAGTAGTTTTTGTTTAATGATGGTAGATTTAACTATACACAATATGAATGATTAGTAAAATTGGCACTGTTTAATCATATAGATAACAGTGCTGACAACTGGATTATTTATTTAATTGTTATATATATAAAAAATTTTACATATTATTTTGCCTACTTTTTACTGTTTCGGCCAAGTCTTGCTTTTTAAGCTATTATGAGATTCTTTGCTTGTGCGTTAGCAACCCTTCTAGGAAAAAATGTCCTGACTAGGGGCTTTTGCGATGAACCTCTTGATTGCTATTGCTATCCAACTCTGTAAGTAAAGTTCTTTATTTATAAACATGAAACTGAATGCATTATAAGTATCAGGTACTAACTTTGTAAGCTGTAATTTATGCGTTCCTTATAATTAACTTTCGTTGACCTTAAGAGCACAGAATTTTATTAAAGTTTTAGCGACTAACCTTTTTGTTTAAAAACAACTGCCACAGAGATTTATCGTTGTGTTCTCTAAAAGTCTTTCCTTTCAACAACAAAAGTCTTTCTCCGGAAATAAAAAAATTGTAAACTTGTCTTTTATAACTGTTATCATCCCTTTGGAGTTTGCTCTTTAAACTACTGAACTTAGTAAAAAGATACGTAATTTCTTTAGTTCTTTTGTTGTATTATATAAAATAATTTACAATAAAAGTATTATTAGCCAAACAGTTACTTTAACCACACTATATTTCTAAGCACATCTATCACTTATTAAAATGTAGGCTTCTTAAGAATAATAAACTCACCCACATTGCCCCCGATGCTTTTATTAAACTGACGTTGCTTTCTACCCTGTAAACGTTTTGCTTATCTTTTTTTTAAATAATAAGTCAGTAGTTTATATTTATCATACAGAGATTTAAGTTATAACAAACTTACATCAATAAATCGTCAACTATTATTAGAAAATATAAATCTTGAGAAATTGTAAGTGTATGCTGCTTTCCTATTTTTTATAAAAGCACAAATCTTGTGCAAACTTTTTAAGTTTGTTAAAGGATAACGTCCTCCACATCTTTATAAAGCTTTTAATTGTTGGTTTTATTTAAAGATATCTAAACGGCAATCTAATAAACTCACTTGAAGATGGTACATTTCAGAATCTTAACAAACTTAATTACTTGTAATTATTATTTATACTTTAAAATTAATTATTAAATAAACTTTATTCTTTTTATTCCCTCAAACAGTTATTGTAAAACCTACGTGAAAGAGTACATTATTAACAAACAAAAAAATTTAAAAATTAGAAAATTTGCTCCTATAAAATATAGATTCTGTTTTTTTTTCTTTTCCTTGTTTATATAGTAGCCAGTCAAGCTAGTAAAAATAAATTACGCTTACTACTTGCGGCTAGATTCCTTTTTTAAGTGTTTTAAAAAAGAACACTAGACGGTAACCCGCTTCGATCGGTGAAGAGCAACTGGTTTGAGGGTCTCTCTGGTCTTCGGAGTTTGTATGTTTATAAACTTTCTTGGCGTATACTTTATTCCTACTTCAAAAGCCTTCTTTACTTGCTTGGCTTATAGATCTTTAAGAAATATCAAAATTACTTCCGTGCCAACTCTTACCTTTCAAGAACTCTCGTCTTTGACTTTTTTGTAATTGTTATCAAAATCAGTACTGTAGTTATATAAGTTTTTTTTCATAGAGATCTTGAGTATAATAAAATAACAGTGATCGGGGTTAACGCTTTTTACAGCACTCTAGAAAGAATGTAAATAATTTTTGATTAATTATTGAAAATTTGAACATATAATATTTTTATATAACAGATTAATAAATTCTGATCCTTCTTTTCTTTGTTGCTCACGCCTTCTGTATCAGAGTAGACTTCGGTTTACTTCCCAACACTGCACTTATCTTGGAGATCTTCTCTTGTACAATAACGTTACTAGAAATTCTTGCACTTCTACGTAACCTTCTTGCTAAGAATATTATTTATAGATTAGAGTAAACAATAAGCATTTTTATTATATTATTTGTTTTAAATATAAATATTTTCGTTAGTGGTAGGCAGCGGCTGCTCAGTAGATTCTTAAGTCAATTTAAAATCTGCGATAGTTTACCACGTGTCACAATACCTCATGGTTGTATCCCGTATTTGTATATTTCGTATACCACGTGGTACTTACTGCTCACACAACTCACACATGTTAGTTTTTCTTATCTCTCTACTCCACCTTAAATCAGAAGTAACCTTTTAGGTTTCTGCACTGTCTAAAAAATTATTTATTTATTGATTACAAGCAATCTTATACTATTTGAGTTCATATCCTTCACTTAAATTTTATTTTCGGAAACAGTCATCAACTGGCGCTTACCACTTAAACTGTTTCATATCAGTTCATCGACGGTGTGTTGATTTTCTTTTAAAATTTAAGTTGACTGTATATTTTGTTATCACAACTCTTTTCTTTCAAAATATTTCATTACTTTATGAAATTTTTATTTTATGTAAAAAATATTATTATCTTTTAATAATAATAAAATAGACATGAGCAAACTTTTGCGCATTGTATTAGCCAGCATACAGCAAACTTTACTCTAGTATATGCAACGGTTTAGGGTTAGATTAAGGGTTAGGGTTAAGTTCATTTCTGTAGGCGGGAGAGAAAGCGAATTAGACCATCATTAAAGTGCCGCTGTCATGCCTCGTGTGAATTAACCGAATACCGTTAAGGCAAGGGAAATAGCACTAAGCAAGTATCCTCGGGCTATTCCCCCCCTCGCAATTTTAAGACTATGTCCTGTGCTTGCTGGTATAGTAAGTAACTCGAAAAAGATTACGTGTGTTGGCCTCATATTATATTTCTTTTATTATATGTTGGTAATAATCCTAATGAATATAATACAAGGTAGCAACTTATAGCGTTAATTAAGCTTTCTTAAATATATCCTCGGATCATATTACTGGTAACATTGTATAACAAATGTAAAAACTTAAAAAAAAAATAAAAAGTAGTTTATAAAACTTTTCACAAATAAACTTATTATTTATCGCTCTAATGTTATTTAGGAAATATATTTTTATTTTTTAAACAATTTTACTATAATTAATATTATTAGTTTTGACCAACTTACAAGATAGTCCGTTGGAAAAAAGTTTAATTTGTTTCTCACTAGTTTTTTTAATACTAACAAAAGCATTAAAGATTTTTAAATTGACAATAACAAAATATCTGGTTGCTTTACTACAAAAACCGTGAATATAAAATCTTTAAAACATAAAAAGGAAAGTTTTCAATTAAAATAGGTAAGGTTGACACTAGTAAAAAATACAGTTTCGAATCTATAATTATTTTTAATGCTTACACAATGTAGATGTACGATTAAATGGTTGCAACTTTTAAATTTTTTTAAAAACAAAGAGAGTATCGTCAAATTAATACAGGTGAGGCTGTCAAGTTAGTAACAACAGATTGGTGTTTAATTTAAAATACTGCTCACTACAATGTACATGCACGAATAATGGTTGTAATTGAGGAACTCTGATAAGACTTCTTTTCAGGAAACTTCCATACCTTCGATTACAAAAGTAAAACTTAATAGTGTTAAAAAAAAAAACAACTTTTCAGTGTTACTTTGTATAATTTTTATTGAATTTCTTTTAAGTTTACGATGAATAATGCGTCTCTTTAAATTTTTTTTAAACCAACAGTTTTCCTTGTTATGATCCTGAACTTTTGATATCAGTGGATATAATCTCTAAATAACCAGAGTAGTAAATGTGTGCCCTCAAGCTTGAAGTTGCGTGTTATTTAGAAACAAATCAATGCACGGCAATTGTAAACTAACAAAACTGTGTTATTTGCTGAAGTTAAAATAACTAATCAGTGGAATTAACTCGTTTCTCGGTGCGTAGCGTAGATTAAATTAAGTTTATTGATGTAGTTTACGAAAGCAGAAAAAACTTCCGAGAAGTTTATGTTTTATTGAATAGAGGACATTATGGAGAACACTGAGTACTCACGGTTCTTAATGTACTATAGATTTCTAAGATGCTAAGTTAGTTTATTATTGAAAAAAAACTTTTGTACGAGCAGAAGCGGGTAAATATCTCTTTCTTTTCGAGTTCTCTAAAAAAGAGTGTCAACAGTACGATGAAAATTCGCTATTCTTGCACTGTATCGCTGTAATCATCAATTTAACATTAACATTCTAACCTTAATCTAGTCACCGAAGTTACATTAAAGCTAAAATTCTAAGTGTTAAATTTTGTCCAAAAGAGTAATATTTTAAGCGGAGATGCGGAGAACTTCCACCTTAAGGTGATTACATTGAAGTTAACCGCAAAAATTCCAATTTTCTTTCTATTTTAAAGACGTTTATTACAATTTTTCTTCTTCTTTTTGAAGTTATTAAAAGATTTGGAATTTTCTACCACCCAGTTCTCTTTTTTTTCTCATATTATAAAAATTATGAGCATCATGTTAGTTTCTTTAAGAAACTCCACCACTTAACTGGTAGGAAACAGTATTCTTGGGCAGTTGTAGTTTTGCATCAGATACCACATAAAGTTCGAGTGTTGAACTCTCCATTATATATTTTTACCTAGAGATATTTGGTTGAATGGGTCTACCCAATTAGTATCGAACCGAACAGAAATTAATTAATTACTGGCATTGGAATCTTAATTTATTACAGGACACAATTCTAGACATTTAGCCCGTCCTATTACGTTAAATACCCGGAAGGAACTTCGTAACTGTAGCGCCTGGTAGTCTAGAAAAAGTATGGAAGAAGAAAAACATTTCGCTTAGTTGGACTCAAGAAGAACCCGAGCTTCCTTTTCTTTTTTTTAATGTTGTTTTGAGTATCCTATTCTATCGGTTCATCTTCTTTTTTGCGTTCTTATATATTTTACATAAAACACATATTTGTTATTCGTTTTTAATATCACTTAATTTAACAACACCAAAACCAATTTCAAAAAGTAATATTACCTATCGGACTTATGGAAAACATAGTGCAGAAGCCGAAAAATGAGAGCTCCCACGTTTCATACCGGGCTAGTTAATAAATTAAATTCGGGTACCAACTGGTCGGAAATACAGAATTACATGAGATTTATAAAGGATTTTCGATAAACTAAAGATATAAAAGATTATATGCAATCGTCGATGTTGCTGAATATTACAATAAGAAGACTTTGTTTGTACCAACTGCATGGGAGGACCTGCCAGGTTGTGTGAAACAACTCCGTGACAAGAAAATAATTGTGAGTTAGATAGAGAGCCTTAAAAAAAAATGTAGGAAAGCATGGACCAAGACTTTTTAGATGAAATATCTCGAGTGCTGAGTACCACCAAAAATTCAAACAACAGCTATTATATAAATAAATACAAAGCACTGTATTTTGTAAATAAAAAAAACTGATAAGATTTTTATTTTGGCATTAAATTAAGGAAAATTTTCTTACTTTTAATGTACAAGAATGAGCCTACATCGTAAGTCTGTAAGGAGAATGAAACAAAAAATCTTATGGATTTTATCTTGTTCTTAATGTCACTCATGGTCAAAGTCACCAGGCAGGACAACGCACAGTCTTATCTTTTAGCATGTAGAGGAAGGAAATTTGTCTAGATGTTTCGTAAAATTCTAGATAACTTCCGTTTTAGGTTTATAATACGGATTTAGACTATAATTTCATTAATTCCATTGAGGATGGTTCATATTTTTTATTTGGAACGGAGTCTGTTAAGAATGCATTCCAAATACGTTTCAATTGCAAAACTCTAGCTCAGACCGTGAACTATACCTTTAAATTAATCTAACAGTTTTGTGCCCAAAGCTCTTAAGTACACTGCCTTTATTAGGAGCATTCACTCTGGAAACTAAAGCAACTTGTATAAAGCTGTATTAAAGATAAACTAACTGAACTTGCTTTGTGTACCTGTGTTTTTTTTAACGAGGCCTATATAGTGTCAATCAGCTTAAGGAAAAGGATAGTACTGAAACCTGAAGGAAATTTGGAAGTTGCGTAAGCTTTCGTGACTTAGTGATCTAAGGTTCAATAGGAGTTAGAGGCATTAGGATAACTAATGACATTTTTACGTTGGTTCTAAATTCACTCAGGAAGCTTTTACTACTATATTCCCAGCTGTATCCAAATGTTATAAAACTTAAACAAAATTAAAGCATTTTACTAACTTATAAAACAAACTGTCATCCGCGCAAAAAAAAAGAAAAAGCCTCGCTAACAAAGATGGAAGCAACATAAAAGGCGAAAGTAGGCCTTAGATAGGTCACTAGATAAAATGCACGTCATGAATTTCTAGACAAGAGTTTAAAATTAAAACATACGCGTTATGTGCCTTCATCCTTGATACGTGAAAGATGTAAATAGCAGACAAGACGCCTTTAAAATTTTTTACGAAACTGTTAGTTTGCACTTTATTAGTTTTTAATAATATCCGCTCATATTAAGCTTCTGTTAAAGAATAGTGGTTATTTAAATCGCTTAAGTCAAAGTTAACGAGTGCGTCTCTGTATAACAAGTATTTGTCTTCACTAAAAAAAATTTCTGAGTCCTTCTTAAGATTCTTATTAGACCGTAACCTTTTTGTTCGCAGATTGCTGATAAAAAAGTTATTATTACTTGAGTGCTTTTTGCTCAAAAGAAAGAGTCGTAAAAGAATAAAAACGATAGTAAACACGACCCAATAGTAACAAATTTTAAATTTAGTTTACTTTCAACCAAACAACGTAAATATTCATCTACAAAGAAGAGAAAGAATAAAGTCTAATGACACCTTTTAAGGAAAAAACTTCTTTTAAAACGCAATAACGTCCGCAAACTTAATGCGTTCCAGTTTTCGTTTTCGTTAATAAAAATCGAAATCAAGTTTATACAAAAAAAAAAGGCTGGACAAACGAGCTTCGGCCGACGCAAAGAAGCCTCCTGTAAGAGAAAAAGATAAACGTTGTATGCACCGAACTACTCTCTTTGTAAAACGAATGAAAAACAGAGCAGAAGTCGTTAAAGACCCCCTTAACTAATAAAAATTTAAAAACAAGAAACCTTGTTAAAGTTTTATATTCTAAAATAAGGAACAAGTCTCTAATGAAACTGAGGACTTCTGGTGCATCCGTAAACCAAATTGACGAGCACCAACCTAAAACAGTCTCATAACCTTTTCAAAAATAGATTAAGTTTGCTATTACTGACAACTTTTTATGTCTATTTCCTCTGAATATCACTATTACATAGCGATAAGTAAACGTAAACGACTTTTATCATTTTTGCTTGTGAGAATAAGTTCTTCTAAAGACAGTTCCTACTATACAATAGTAAGTTCTAGAACCAGTTTAGGAGTAAAAATTGTCCTTCCAATATAGTTGTTATACAAAATTATTTTTCATTATCATAAACTTATTTAAATATAATTTCGAAAACAATTCTAATGCAACACAGCAAAGAGGTTAGTGAGAGCGTCTACTCTACAAATTTCACGTAAATAAAACTTTCGCAATTATAAAACCACAAAATTGCTACTACTAATTTAAAGTTTAACGCATACTTATTATACTTAAATTTAACAAATAAAAAATTAAAAATGCTATCAAAAAAAAACTTAACTTAATTCTTTTAGAAAATAGACAATAATAAATAGTCTTTATTATAACAAAGTGATGTTGACGCTGGACAAAGCATCTACAGCCCAAGCTGGATACTTATTATTGGGATATAAATCTTTCATAAACTGAACAACAAATTCTGGAAAAGTATCGCTGATGATACTTTCACGAATTCGAGACATTAAATTTAATTGATAGTGAAGATTGTGGATGGTAATCAAATGCTTGGCCACTTCCTCGTTGAAAATGCTGTAGAGATACGCTCGAGTGTAGTTTTCGCTAGACAATAATAACGTCAAAAATGAAAATAATAGTAAAGTTATATAACCATTAAGCACTCTTATAAAATATTATATACTTAATTTAATTATGTATTAACTAAATATAATTATTAGTTATCATTAAGAATTTAAATAAAACAATGTTTAAAAATTAAATTAATTAACTTTCACATAAGGAAAAATCAAATTTTGCTTAAAAAAAAATTTAAAACTTAATAGATGAGGAAAATTTAACTAAACTTGAATATAAATATTCTCTTTATTATTACAATACCACGTAAAACAAGAACAAGAGGCTTCAATGGGTACAAAGTCCACTTGATTTTTCTTTTGCGAAAGATTTATGGAGCCCGTGCTGGTAAGCGCCACTCCAAATCTCTTCTATATATAAATATTTGATAATAATAATAATAATAATCAGTAGTACAGCCGTTCTGGTGGGAAATACGCAGTCATACATATCCACGCCGAGTGCGGAGCAAACAACCAAGTCGGTGGCGTACCTAATAATATATTAATAATAGTAATGGTAATAATAATAATGATAACAAATAATAATAATAATAAACACCCCACGCCCATGCAATAGCGCGGCTTATCGTGAGGAAGTTCATCTGTACAAAGACTGACAACTTTCCAAAATTGTTGCTTGTCTTCCCCGCCACTTAATCCACCGATAGCGTACCCCGGCAGATTTCTTTTTATCATTTCTGCCCAATAAAAATGCTTCGATCCCGATGGTTGCCACCCAGGAAAATTTACTAACAAAACCTGAAAGGCAAACTTTGCGTAATGAAAGGTCAAGTCCACCTTGAATAATAGCGAACATGCTTTGATCACGTGGCCTTGCGTGTGCGGCTATACAACGATCGAGCCAACGAATCGATCGGTGCATGGCCTTGTAAAATCAGTCAAGCACATGGTAAGAGCGAGCAGAACGTCAGACCTCCTCGACACGTGACCCTGTCGTCAAGCTGGACACAACATCGTCCAACTGCATTATAATATCAGCACCTGAATAATAAGATTATAATAATTAAAACGTTCAACAGTAAAAGTAAATAAAAGAAATATTAATTTTAAAAGAAAAAAGTAAATTTTGCAGGCCAATTATTCGGCCATCAAGCTGATACAACAAACCGGCCAATCAGCGTTCGCAATAACTTTTTTATTATTACATTTACTCATTAGCTAATAGTCAATAACAGGGTATTTTACGCATACAGAGTCTACTCACGTTAACCAATAAACAAGTGCATTATATACGTTCCACAGCCCCCGTAATCTATCTAAGAACTTTTTATGTTCGATTAACCATAATAATTATAATAATAATTACTATTATTAAAATAAAAAAAACCGATTATATTTTGAAGATTAATGCTCTTCTCTGGTGTAAGCATAAGCACCGAGCTATCATGAGGAGACTGAAACTTCACTCCTTCCTTCGCCATTTTATTATTATTATTGTTGTTGTTATTAATAAAAGTTACATTAAAAACTTATTTACTACTAAGAAGTAAAAATTATGAAAGACTTTTATAAAAGAAGTTAAACTGATATATAAGGTAATTAATATTACTTACTTTAATATAATAAAGTTTTTAAGTAAGTACTATTGAAAGGATCTTTTTATAATAATAACTTACATATAATTGTATATTATTATATTTTAATTATTTATTTTTAATTTTATTTCTATTATAATATTTATTTTTATTATTTTATTTTCTCATAAATAATAAAGTTTTTCCATTTTATTAAAAATTTAAAAATGATACAAACCTTAATTTAATAACGTAAAATATTATATTATTAGTGGGGGTAACCAAAGCAAAATAACTTATATATGGTTTTCAATTAAATAATTATACATTAAAAGTCTTAATTTAGTAGTTTAAATAATTTAAAAATTTTTAAGATAACTTCGAAAAATTAATAAAAGTAAGCAAAAAGCCACTTTGACGGAAATTTAAATATATTTACTCAAAAACAAAAGTTAAAAATTTTGTTAATGTGTGAGAAACTAGAAACCTCCGTAACTTCAGAAAGTTTTAACAGAGAAACCATTTGAAAACCTCCACTATCCTGTATTCATTTACGTAACAAAGTAAGAAAGAGAGAAGATTATAAAATAAAATAAAAGTTTTCTTACAGTTAAAAGTGAACGATCCCAGCCCATAAATTTGTGCAAGCCTCCAAATTTTTCTAAAACTTTCGGGCCCTTACGTGATTAGTATAATAAAACTTAAATGAACAGAGGCTATAACTATATTACTTTTTTTGTAAAATACCACAATTATTATACTATAAAAGACTCACAGGACGGTGACCTAAGTGATATGTATTACTTAAGCAAATTTGACAACCAAGATTTCTTAACTGGCAAGAAGTGAGTCCTAAAATCAATAAAATTCTGCAAACTGTACTTTGAAACGGACAGCCTGTAACCTTTCATGGAGCCCTGAGTCCCTACAGGCATAAAAACTGGTGTCTCAACGGTGGAATGGGGAAGATACAACAAAGAGCATCTTTATAGAAGTGTAAAAAAAAAGGAACTAAATCCAAAACTTATTATAAAGTAAGCGCCTCGCTTTCGTTCTACTGCATTTAGCGACAATTTGGAAGTGTAGAGCCTTTTCGTTATTAGTATTTTCAAGCATGCGTAAAAGGATTTTTATACAATTTTTATTATTTAAAAGAAGCTGTTAACACGACGTTTATTTATTTATTTAATAATGGTTTCCTGGTGCTCGATCGTGTCAACAACTTCGAATACACCAGCTCTCAAACAGATTTTTAGTCTTCCACGAGTGCAAATAAAACTTTTATCTTCACACTTGTCCCTCACGTTCAATTTAGACCCACAAATTGGCTTTCAATCATCATGCTAAGAGAGCTTGCCTCCCAGCATTATTGTGCGCCGTCCCACAACCCGTGAGTTCTTCCGCTAGCGTGTTAAGGTATCCATTCGTAGAAGGCGGTGGCATCACTTTTAAAGAGCGTGGTCAGCAGCTCGACAGGTAGTTCGTGAAGTGTATCATAATTGTACACAAAACACGGCGCGTTTGTTAAAGGCGCAGCGGTTTGTTTTGTCGCGCGTGAAGCGAGGACGTTATTGCCAATAAGTCGTAGTTCCAGGCAGGAGAGGCATATGTCATAATCGGCCGGATGCACAACACATGAAGCCTGTGCTTATTGCTCAACGAAAGTTTACTTTTGCTGCATAATAGAGGATCCAGCATCTGGGTCGCTGCCTTGACCTTCGCCGCCACGTAATTTACGTGTGGACGCCACGGCAACGAAGAATCTATGGCCCCCAAGTATTTCACTTGAGAACACTGCGGGATGTCCATGCCGTTAAAAGTTAACGGAGTTGGCAGCGCCTTGCTCTTTGCTGCGTTAATGGAGAGGTCCCACTGACGGCACCAGCTAGCAAGCGCTTCCAGATAAAATTTTAAGTGCTGACTTTGTAAAAACGGGTTACTTAAACAAAGAATAAATTACCGTAGCCTCGGCGTAAATGGCGACCCGCGTGTGAGAGTGGTCCGGAAGAGGGATGTCGCTCGTATAGACCTCAAATAGTAGCGGTGATAAAAGAGAGCATGTGGGATTCCCGCTGTAAGATAGCGAGGCGACTACAGTGCAGCGCCTACTCGCTCGTTGAAAATCTAGCCGGTTTGGTATGTCTTGAGAACTTTTTGGAGGTCGCGCGTTATCGACAAAGCATGTAGCTTGCACAACAGGTCACCAGGCTATACTCGGTCAAAAGCCTTCTCTACAAAGAGAAAGACGGCGCCAGTGGCTTTTTCGAAATTAAAGACTGGCAGTTCACTCGGTTAGGAGAAGAATTTGCTGGGTGGTTGAGCATCCTTTGCGAAATTCAAACTAAAACTCTGGTAAAATTCCACAACCGCCTTCAAATAATTATCACTGCTTCGGCTATCTTACCGACTGCCGACAAAAGACCAAAGTGTCGATAGTTGTGAGGCTCTGATGCCATGCGCGGCGTCTTTAGTAATATCACGGCTACCGCCATTTTCCATCGCCCAGGAAAATAGCTGAAGGTTAACACCGAGTTGACGAGGCTACACAGATGATTCATAACACAGCCTCTGGCAGTTGTTTTAACCTCAGGTTGGTGATGCCGTTAGGGTCGGGGGCATTCGCTTCGGTAGTAATTTGATAACTGATTTAATCTCAAATTTGGTAGACAGCTCCAGAAAATTAGTAGTATCAGACGAGATTAGATTTATGCACAAGGGGAACGATGTCGACGGCTAAGGGTAAACGGCGAGCACTGGGCGGCTAGATGATCAGCAAAAAGTTTCGCTTTGTCTTCATCGATTTCGGCTACGGAGTGGTGGGCGGGTCGGTTGCCAACGATTTCGAACTCGCTTGACAAACTTCCAGAAAGATGCACGAACAATGTCAACAGCTTTCGATACTTCGTTGTTTAACTTATCCCATTAGTAGTTTATAAGCGCTATTAGCTTTTTCCTAATGTGCCGGTGAAGGTTATTAAGCATTAGTTTATCTTCTGCGCGTTGGAAGGCGATGACCACTCGGTAGAGTCGAAGATGCTCACATAATAATATCTTTAGCCCCTGGAAAGGCTTTTGGGGCAATACACAACTTCCCGTGTCGTCGTTGCTTTGCTGTGGACTTCTGTATCCGCGCGTTCAAATTCCGCTAGCACTGTTTAGTTTAGCGAGAGTTTCGAGCGGTGTCGTAGACAGTGGGAGTGCCTTCTCGAGTGATTCGGTGGATTTGTTCCAATTCGTGTAAGATCGGGAGAATGTTCTTATTACTTCCTTTTCGTCGCCCAATTCTAAGTAGGACAGGCAGATGATTCGAGGACATTCCATTCAGCGCCTTAATGGCCGTTGGAAGGCATATATTTTAAAACTCGGCGATATCCAACACGTCCATTTGTACCCGTCTTCCTAGTCATTTGTGTTGGCAACTGAGGGGCCCTAGGACTCTTAACCCGCGTTCCTCAGCATAAGCCTCAAGGATGTAGCCGTTCGGATTTGCAACCCAGTTGTTCCACGCAGGATGTTTACCGCTGCACTAGAAAAGCGTCAAGATTGAACAACGTGAGTGGCTGTCTGGGCGGTAACAGATTGATATTACAGCAATGGGCCTCAGTCTAGCCAGGTTAAGGGTAAATACCACCTGTCTCGATCTCTTGCAGGCCTGGTAATGCTAATAAATGGTGTAGGATGCCTCGCTTGATAAGAATAGCTACCCCTCCACCACTGGATCTGGCGATAGGTCGCAAAGTAGCAGAGGTTAAATAATACATTTGGGTGAGATGTGTTTTGCTAACAGCACAGATATCTATTCTTTCACGTTGCATTAACCCCTGCGACTCATGTTTTCCCTTTCGGACGCCCTCCGCGTTCCAAAGCAGTAATCGGATGTGATTAAGCGTTTGATATTTAAAAGCCAGGCAAACAAATTCTGTCTTTTACGGTTTCTGAAATGGCCGAGAGATTCGTCGTCAAAATAGCTAACAGCTGCTTTAGAGTCGGTGGCGATCGCCGTTCTTGCCAATTTGAGTGAATGAGTCAGCGTTACCTATCTCAGTAAGATTAGTCGCGGGGGGCGCTTGGTAGGGTCTCGCTCTCACACGCGAAGTTTAGGATATGGTTGGGGTAAATGGTAGCCTCCGGAGTGGGCATTGGATGTTGTGGTCGCCGTAGATTGGTCGGCTATTAAAGGCCTTCGTGGGAAACATTCGCAACCCCGGTTGTCGGCGGTATGTGCCTCAGCACAGTTCGCACATCTAGCTGGCGAGTCTCATGTTTTGGTACACTCCGCAGTCTACTGACCACCACCGTATTTACCGCACCGAGTATCGCAACGCAAAAGTTTGCAGCGTGGCCAAAGATCTGACAGCGGTGGCACTGGACAACGCAACTGCTTTTTCGAAGTTCTATTTTGATCAGAACGTAGTCTTCATCTCTAAAAGCTTTTGTCGCTCCATTCTGGGTATACGCATCAGCATTAGTGGTAACGGACGCTTCTTCCGTTCCACATTTGACAGTGTCCTCTGGTGCACCCGTGCCACTCGGAGGGGTGTGATGCCTTGCGTGCGCAGGTTTGACTCGACGGTGGAAATGTCGAGTTCACAATAAATTCCAGGGATAACAAATTTGGTGGCTTGTCTTCTTGATTGCGCATTATCGCTGAGATCACGCGATATTCTTCAGCTGTTGTCGGAAAAATTTTAATTTAGAGAAGCGTATCTCTTGGTTTCGGATCGTGTCACCGTTGGACTGCAAAAGTTGTACGAGAAGGGGCCGGTTGTTTTTCACAAAGAGTAACAAGGTATTTTCTCTTTACGAGTTCGCAGGAGTGGGGGGTGGTGGGGGTGTCTTGCAATAGATGGTCGTTCGTTAATAGGGGTAGTGTCAAAAGCGCTGCCCATCTCTATATCAACGGTGTAGAGTAAAGCTCTTGAGGGCTTCTCTAAGTCTGAAGATTTTCAGGTTGCCATTACCCTTATTGGAACTATTATTTTAGTTATAAGGATAAACTTATTACTATTATTACTACTACTAATATATTTATTTTAATTACTATATATATTATTTTTGCTATAACTTTTGTTGCTAACAGCTATATTATTAATGACTCTATTATGGTAACTATTAGTCATAAGATTATTGCTATTTCTTCTGTTATTCTTAATATCAGTTATTTTACCGTGACTATACTCGTTTTCTGTAACCTTTACAGTCTCGTTATCTTTATCACCACTTCGGAAGCGTCTGGTTGATGTAGAACTTGTAAGTCCGAAAATACATTTTCATTGCTGTTTATATTATCAAAATGCTCCTTTCCCCTTTTAGACTTATTTTTGTCCTGAGTGATTTTAGTAACTTCAAGAAGTTTTGCTTCTGTAGAATTTAACTCTTTCTAAGTTTCATTATAACCAATAAGTTAGTAATAAATGCTCGAAGGACTTCTTCAGGGGAGGGACTGATAATCAATATAAAGATAAAAATCCTTTTTTAAAAGGAAATAGAAATTGAAATAAAAAAATATATATATTTAAAAAAAATAATAATAAAATAAAAATTATAATAGATATATAAGATCTGTAATATAAAGTCATTAATTATAATGAACGTACTTTAGGTTTTCTAATATGTAAATATATTTCAAGTAAATCGCTTTGTAAATAAGCTAAATACTAAACGCAAATCCCAAGAAGATGAGGTGCACAGGTCACGTTCACAGCCCGGCAGTTTTGAATTAAAAAAAAGAATAACTCTACGTCTGTTACTCAGTAATACTTTTAAAGGAGTTTTACTTTTTAGTACTACTCCCTCTCGCCACGCGCTCTTTCGGCTTTAACTTCTTTAGAACCATTTTAGACCATAAACTTATGAACTGCTGAGTTTATGCATTGCAAAGATTTCAAACTCATTAGTTTTTTATAAGGTTAAATACGGCGTATATACCAAATGAAGTTTATGAAACGTAATGTTTTTATTAAATATTTCTAAATTACATACGGTGTTCCTGAAAGGTTATTAGTCACCGTAAGATAAGTCATCATAACATTAATTGCTTGTGTTTAAAGTTAGCAGATTAAGTTAATTATTGCTTAATTGTAAGTAAATGTTAGCCGTCTTAAAATTTAGTAGCAGTGTTTGTTTATACTAACAGGTTCTATATAGTGGTCAATAAAAGATACAAACAAAATGCTTTACCGAAGGTGGAAAAGCGAATTAGTCTCACTTTGAGGCTGCGTTGGTACCGGCGGTTTATAACATGATAACAATACCCACACTAACTGCATAGCAGAGAAAATACTACATAACCTCGAGGCAGCCCCTCAAAAACTATAGGTGTTCCAACAAGGTCAGTGCATTTTACTGAAACTAGTGTTTGTATTAAAACAAACAATTAAATATGATTCACAGTAAACCTAGATATCTTAGATTAGTTTATACATATTACCTTAACAATATTTACAGAGAATATTTGGTTGATCTAATCAATTTGTTCCTCTTCTCTGTTATTTTTTAATTTTCTTTATTTTTAATTTATTACCGCTGTCTTTGTTTTTACAAATCTATATAATTAGTTTTTTTTTTCTTCTGATCATATTCAAGTCTTCCTTGCCAGTGCATGTTAACCACCAGGACTGACAAAGATCCGCATTTTATAAAACTGAAGCGTTACCCAAAAGTAATTTATGGGCATAATTAATTGAGCTGGCCTTATTAATTCGGTGGATCTCGCGTCTTTCTATCCAATAAATACCACGCCATTGGCAAACTAGCAAAACTACTCTAGCGTTTTATGAAGCAGTCGTCAATTTGAAGCATTAACAGTATATTAAATAAAATACGTGAAATACATCATACCAGATAAGACTTTCTCGGTCTACCCTGTACGTAGCGGTGCTATAGGCCATATTTTTTTTAAATACACCTGTCAAGAGTATACGCTAAAAATTTCAAGTTACTCGGTTAAGCAGTTCCTTTGAGACAGTGGGTGGAAATGGAGGCGTTCAGTGCATTTTGAATAATAAAAAAACTTGAATATAATGCGGTAATAAAGTTATCTGCTAATGAAGGCTTACCCCAAACGAAACGAACTTAACTCAACGTTTATGAAAGTGTATGGAGGCTGTTTTTCTTCATTTTTGACCATTAAGTATTGGGCTGCTGGGTATATAGACTAGACCGCACAAGCATCGAAAATGACACCCCCAACCAAAAAATGCAACAACTCCAGTAATTACCCAAAAAAGTATACGATATGATTTTAAACGACCGACGTTAAAGTGCGTGAAACTGCAGAGTCTATGGCCACTTTGAAAGAGTGTGTGGGCGATATTTCGATTTAAGAATTAAATATGAAAAAAAGTTGCATGTAAGGCGGATGCAGCATTTGCTTTCAAACCGCATCCGTATGTAAATTTCGGCGAACTGTTTGAAGCGTTTTTACAGGAATACTACTGATTTTGTGTCGATGCGTGCCGATTTGTTACTTTGGTTAGAACATGGCTTTGGCTTTACCATTACACGCCTGAATCAAAACAGCAGTCAAAATAGTGGACAGAGGCCCGTCAGCAGAGAAGGTTATGGCCTCGGGTCTTATGGCATGTTATTGTATTTAAAAAAAAAATTATCTTAAAAACGGTAAAAAAATTAACTTGCAAATATTACGCTAAACTTTTAAATCAGTAAAAAGAAAAAATTTGCGAGAAAAGGCTTGCAGGAAAAAAAGTTCATTGCTGATCAGAACAATACCCCGGTACACAAGAATGTTATACCGATGGGAACAATAAGGACTTTAAATTATGAATTGGTGGAAAATGCGCCCTATTTGCTCGATTGGGCTCCCTCCGACTTCCAGCTGTCCCCCTTAAAACCGGCTAGTGTTTTTCGTCTAATGTTGAGTCCATCACAGCTGTACAGGGGTATTTTGCAGGTCTTATGCAAACTATTTTAGGGATAAAGATTATGTACAAAGCACACCAGAATTAAGAGTTAGCTCAAAGCTTGGGGTCCATGACCCGTAAACACAAGGTCGCATTTCGTTTTCCACCATCGCGGTTCTTCTTTACGGTTTTGGTGGATTGCATATTAACCTCGCCCTCTTCTTTCCATCCAAGCTAAGAAGTCAGATTTATAGGAGTTTGATAAGTACTTCGGTGGGTGACCACAGTGGCTACCAGGT
Source organism: Zophobas morio (assembly GCF_036711695.1). NCBI lineage: Eukaryota > Metazoa > Arthropoda > Insecta > Coleoptera > Tenebrionidae > Zophobas > Zophobas morio. The sequence continues at coordinate 81,853 of NW_026972438.1, read as the reverse complement.
ACTTATTTCTCCCTTTAGACACTCCGGATGGACAATACGCGACTGATGTAATATATGTGATTACTGATTGAGAGCTCGAGTATTCCAAATCTTTAACTCAATTAAGCACTAGGAAAGTCATATAAATAAGTAAACCCACAACGAAAATTATTTTCCCTCTGTTGTGTTCATTGTATACAAGGTACTCCTGCTAAATAAATTTCCACGAGCGAAAGCCTTATATGCCGGAAACATGGCGAGTAATTCGCCGTTAAACACTTGTAATGCTAAACTGCCAATTCCAGCGCTATGTCAAGTCCAACAGAGTACCATTCATTACGCGAAGAGCTTTAGATCTTCTTCCATGCTAAGGAACGGATGGGGAGCAATGTTTAAGAATTATTATCGAATATACAGGTTGCACGCGGGATGCAGGCCAGCTATAAATTTTTTTTTTAGTTTAGTTTCAGTTTTTGTAAATATTTTTTTATGTGACAGCGTTCTGTCAAGATATGACACACCCTTCTCTGCTTTGGCATTCGGCTTGCCGTTACTAGCTTACTTGGTTTACCTACAATTGTTTTGCGTCTGGCAAGCACCCTAGGGTTTCTGCGAAGCGCCATTGTTTTGAAGATCCCTCAATTCAAAAACTGGTCATAAAGGTTCTTATGAGAGCAAATTACTACGATGCATTTCTTAGCTTAGAAGGTCATAAACGACAATGTTCTCAACTACTTATAATTTACAAATAATGTACCAGCGAGCCAAAGATATGCACACACAATAAATAAAGATTCTTCTAATATGCGTTTCTTTGTCTTATAGCTGTTTGTTTCTTCAGGGCATTACAATAGTTTCAAACTTAAACTAAAAACAAACTAAAAGAAAATTAGTAATTTTTAAAGGGTTGTTAGAAATGCTTGAAAATAGTATTTACTGAAACACTTTACTTTAAACTTTATAATCAAAGCAATTAAACAAAGCTCTTACAATAGGTTAACTGGAAAAGCAACTGTCTGACTTTCTTATGAGCAAAAAAAACTAGAAAAGGAAAGATAGTAATAAAGTTAAACTCTATTTTTATTTGTATACAACGGCCTTTATTTAAAACTCCGTCATATAATAATAAAAGTGGGCTGGGGTACGCGTTTGCTCTTGACTTTTTTTCATAAATTATATACATATAATAATTAATTAGCAACCATTTAACATTTTAGAAAATCTGTTTTAAAAATGTCAAGATTAATTTAATTGCTTTAAAATGGGTAACAAATCTTTTTATTTTTCGTAATTACAGCATTATTTTAAGCTTAAATTATACATAATATATTCAAAAATGGTTAATCAAGTTGTTAACCTAGACAGAAAAAGGTCAGTTTTTAATTCTTTAAGGTAATAACCCCTCTAAAAGGCGGGGGCTAAGTGGGGTTTTTTTTAGTTGGTGCGACCCCAGTGCTTCTTGCTTGGGCGAAAGCTATTAAAGATGGGGCTCAGAGACTGCTTAACGATCTTCTCTAGAATTAAAATGGTGCTGCCGACTTAGAGAAATGAAGAAAGAGGAGAAGAAGAGAAGCCTAGAAGACCAATCTTATTTTTAGGGATTTTGTCACATATTTTGGTTATTATTTCATTAAATTTTTTTACCCAGAATATTCAGGATTATATTTAAATTTTTAAAACCCAGAGTGGCAGCATTGTTTTTTACCTGTTAAAATTTCACTGCGGAGTTAGAAGAACTATAAGCAGCGGGAGGAATTTTAAACTTTTTATGGTTCAAAAGTAAAAGGTAATATACTTTGCCTGTCTGCAGAAGCTTAAAGTTAACAAAAAAGTAGTTAAAAGTTTAAAAGGCGAGGAGGCCTCCCTTTCAACACCTCCACGTGGTGAAACGCTTTGTTTGGAGTTGAAGTATTGCATTACTTTTATGGCTAATTGCATGGGAATACTTTACTTTTTTAACTTGACTAAACTAATAGAACAAACTTTAAAGTTAAAAAAAATTCTTGCTAAATGCATCAGTTTAAATTAATTTGTTTTTATTATTATTATTTTCTATATTCTTTAATATAATTATGCAACTTCGACTATAGAAAAATTTTAATATTTTAAGATTTTAAGCTAATGAGAAGTCTGCATAACCTTATGAAGTTTTAAGTTCGTGCTGCATAGAAATTTAACTGGAATGTACCTTTGATGTGCATTATCAGGTTTTTAAAAAAAATATGGAAGGGTAAAATTTGCTGCAAAATCGAGAAAAATTTTTAGTATAAATTATCTTCAAGCCTGTTTAAAAAAATAATTAACACTTTAAACAAAGCTCTAAGTAGTAACAACAAGGATGTCGGGGGGAAAAAAGTAGCGAGAAAGAAAATTCTATTAATTTTTTGACTCCACTTTTTTGATTGCGCAGCTTTATCAATTATTTACTGTTTATCCAGTTCATCTTCCAATTGGTCTTGCCTATATTGTGCTTCACAAATATGTATAGTAGTGTTACCCCTGTCACCTCCGCATATTAATATATTGTCACTGCTATACAATCATAATAATATAGAAAGTTAAGAAAACTTTTAGAGAGTTAAATATGGGCACAAAAAATTGAAAGGGGAGGAAGTACAGGTTAAATGTTATAAACTTCTATTCCAATTCTTGGTTTATAAATAGAACTCTAAGTATAGTCCGGCTGCAAAAAAGTTTATATATATTCAGATCCATCCAGGCTTCTTCCTTTTAAGCTTAAGGCAATATCAATTGATGTTAGCATATATATCATTAGGGGTCAGTTATCACATATGTAACATTTTTCTGTTAGAGGAATTGTTTATATTTAAAGCTTATTTTTATGCGTACTAAAAAGATTTGAACATGGTTTTTTTTTAAAAATAATGGATCAAGTGGAGTAAAAGTTTATGGAAGCAATAGAAGCTGGTAACAAGTTTCTTAATTTTCTTGTTCTTTGTTATTTAATAATTTTTAAGAAAACTTCAAAGCATTTAGTACACTACGTGTTGTGGGATAGCCTAGTAAACTTGAAAGTTTTTGACGAAAAGATTTCGAGTATCAAGAAAATGTTTTTTTATGCCAGTATGAACGGGATGAGGGTAGCTCCTTCTTATGTTTATAAGAAAATTCTCGTAAGCAGACGAATTCATGAAAAGTTTAAGCTATAAACACTTTAATGTAACTGATCTTAACCAATTTTCTTTTCTAGAAACTTATTTGAAATTACCTTTAGTCTAGTTTATCAGGATATCTCTAGTGTACTAATGTTATTCCCTCACAAGAGTAGTTTTCAACTTTTCAGGGATAACAGAGTTGCAAAACTTTTCCATCAATATACTTAATAACCCACACTTAAAAAAAAATTCTGTAGGAGACCATAAAAATATTCATTGCGAAAACAGAATTTTTAAGACTTTTGAAATAAAATTAAGACTAATTCCTTAACGCGCGTAAGGAAAAACCCCGTTAAAATTTTGTATCCATTACTAACCTATTTCTTTTTTAAAATTTCTTTATACTTCTTATAAAAAGCTCTTCTTTTTTATATAAGTAAAATGTTTATTATTATATTTAATTGGAGACAGAGTGGCTCGTGATAAAAAAAGTGAAGTATAAAAAGACGTTTCTTTTTTTAAACATTTCTTAATACATTTAATAAAAGTTCTTTTTATACAAAAGTTTTGAGTTTGATATACAATTAACTAAAGCAGAGTAGTTCGTTACTGTATACTAAAATAAGTATGATTCTTATTAAAAGTTCAGGATTACTAAATTTTTTTACTTTAATATAAGAGAAAAAAGTTAAACAAAATTAAATACAGGAGTCTAAAAATCTGAAAATTATAATACATTCAATTTTTTCTTAGTTTTAATAATAATTTTGAACAATTTTCTTTTAAATTATATATAAAAGAAGTAAAAATCATTTATAAAAAGTTCTACAAGACTTGCAATAGTGTAAAACTATTTACAATCCTTCAAAACAAAAACGTACAAAATCTTTAATAATTAATGAATTAAAATATTTTTTTTTTTAGTAAATAAAATAAAAATAAGAGTTAGACTAAAATTTATTTTTTCCGAAAAAAATAAGCAACGCAGAAACGTTGTCTGAACTTCCGCGCTTCACCGCCTCGTTGACGAGCGCCTTCACTGCCATTTGCACCTGCAAGCAAAAAAAAATTGTAAACGTTTTTATAATTTTTTATAAAACAATACTAATAAAAATCATATTTTCTTTCATACTAAAATAGTTTAAAAATACAAAAATATTACAAAAATAAATCTTTAAAAAAATTTTGTAAATAAAAATTACTAATTAAATTTAAGTCTTTACTAATTTCTTATATTCTTTTATTAAATGAAATTAATATTCTCTCTTCTCTATATAAATCTTTCATAAATTTTTTAACTTAGAATTTTATTTTCTTTGAGATGAATTTTGAAATAAACATTATCTTTTTCAAATTTAATTTTTTTTGGTTAAATTATTATTATTTTCAAAACTAAATTATTAAAAGTAGAATTAATATAAATTTAAATTTTTATATACAAATTTTTATAATTATTCTCTAAAATAAGTTTATTGCTTACTCTTATTAAAAAAGTAATTATCATGCCAATTAATATCATATTAACTTTATTTTTTTATTAATCTAAAAACTATAATCGTATATTTTTTACTAATTCTTTTTAAATTTTATTTTATAAATAGAAAATAATATAGTTTTATAAAACAGTCATCTTCCGGTAGCGGACGGTTCTCTGGACTTTATACTTCACACGCTCCTCAACGGAAAGCAAATTTTCGTCGGGCAATTGGAGATCCTAAAATAGTTTCTTTTTATAATAAATTTAAATACTAAATATTATAATAATACAAACTATTAATATAAATAATAATAATATTTTAAGTAAAAAGTAAAAAAAGTTTATAAATAAAATAAGCTAATTTTTTATATAAAAAATTATCACGTTTTATATTTTGATATGAAAACTCTCAACACTAATAAAATATTATAAAAAAGTAAATTTCATTATAAAAGTTGTTTTTTTAAAAAAATAATAACTGGAAAGTCAGAGTAAATAATAATACTACTTATAAGAGTTTTATAACTATAAATAAAAAATTATAATAATATAAACTGTTATAAGAAAAAAATAATAAAAAGTTAGAACTAAAAAAAATTTACTTACCAAATTTAAAAAAATTTAAATTTTATATGAAAAGTTATTGAAGTAAATGATATAAAACAATTAATTTTAATATAAAAGGTTATAATATAAACTTTTTTTTAGTAAATTTTTATTATATAAACTGAAATAATTATAATAAGTAAATTCAAGTAGAAAAAATATCAGTATAGAAAATTGTAATAATTATAACTTTTTAATAAAATTATTATAAATATCTTTATAAAAATAGAAAATATAAAATTTATATATAAAGGTTCATAATTATCAACTTTGAAAAGTAAATTTACTTATTAAAAATAAATTATAATTATTATTTATAAAAAAATTAATATTTTATAAAAAATAAATACAAGAATTTTATAAATAAAAACTCAAAAGTAAAAAATTAGAGTCAAAATGAATAAAAAAGTTATAAAAAAATTGTTTAAGTAAAAAAAATAGAATTTATAATAAATATAAAAATGAATAATTATTACTAAAAAAAGCTCGAAAGTCAAGTAATTTACTCGTCCTAAAATAAAAAAACAAAAAATATTTCTTTGTCACAAAATAATAAAAAAATAAAAAATAAAAAAAAATTTTGAGAACAAAAAATAATAATAAAAAATTAAACTAAAAAAAATTATAAAAATATAAAATATAAAATTATTAATAAACAAATGAATATTAAAAAAATTTAGAAAAATATATAATATAAAAAATTTTAATAGATAATAATAAATATTTAAAGAATATTAAAAAAAATATAAAATTTATAAAAATGTAAAAAAAAAAAGAAAAAACCTGCTGCTCTAAAATTTCTTCGACTGCTTGATGAGTAGATTCTGCAGAAAGAAAATCACCAACAAACTTAACAACCTTAAAAATAATAATTAAAATAGTATTAATAATAATAAATAATATAAAAAAATTATTAATAATAACAATTATACAATAGAACTATAGATTAAGAAATATGTAAAATAGAAAAAACGAGTAAAATTTATAATAAGAAATAATAATAAAAATAAAAAATCAATATAAAAAAATAATACTAATCTTATAAAAATTATTTTATATAGGTAAATATTATCAAAAATATAAAAAAATTAATATTTTATTAGAAAAAAATAAAATAAATGTGTAAAATTTGTAATAAGATATAATAATAACATTAATGAATAATAAAAAATGGTTCTAATAAAAAAGTAAATTTTGAAAATTATATATTATTAATATTAAATAAATAATGATGTACATGTAAACTTTATTATAATAATAAATATATATAAATAAAAAAAGTATAAAAAATATCAATAATAGTAACTGAAAAATAATAACTAATAAAGTTCTAATTGTAATAGCAAATAAAAAAAAAAAGTATAAATAAAGTAAAAAGTATATAATAAATATCAGTGATATAGTAGTGATAGTAGTAACAAAGTTTATAGATAATAACCAGTCTATATATAAGAATAATAAATTTAATATTGAAAAAAAAAGTTTTAATAATAAAACTATAAACAAAAATATTATAAAATACAACAATAAAAACGTTTCCTCTATAAAAATAAACAAGAAAAGGTTTATAATAAAAACACCAATAATTACGTTTTCACACTATTATTTATAGAAAAAATAAATAGTAGTTGTAACATTTTTATATAACTTAAAATATATAATAAAAGAATATTAATAAAAAAAAAATAGAATAAAAGTTTTATAATAATATTTATATATAAAAAATAAAAAGTTTTCTATCGAAACTGACGTCCTGCTTCTGCATTTTGCTCCAAAGTCCATCGCAGCCGAGAATAACAAAGTGGGGATGAAGTTCTGAATAAAAATGTATTAGTACTTAACAAAAGGAAAAGTATAAAAAGATTAGAATAAGAATATAATATATAAAGAAAATAAGAATAATAATTAAAATAGTGGTAATAAAAATATATAAGTTATACGATTAAGTATACTGTTACATAAAAATAATAATAATAAATAGTTAAAGAAAATAATAATCATAAATAGTATAAAATTTATTAATAATTAAAAATAATAAAAATAGTTTTTTAAAAAATATATAATTTTATATAAAGTTCAATAATTAATATTATTAATGAAAACAGTATAAAGTATAATAAATATATATCAAAATACTACACAGAATTAACAATAAATAAAAATTAATATAATAATTATCAATAATGTATATAAAAATATAAAAAATACTAAAAAAAATAGTAGTAAATAATAAAGAATATTAAAAAAATATATAAAATAGTATAATAAAAAAATATTTTAGTAATAATAATTAAAGTAAAATAGAATATTTGCTTCCATAACATGTAAGTATAGAATTTTAATAATAAAAATTAATAAATAATAAATTATTGTATATAATTTTCAATATATATCAAATGATAATATAAAATATATAAAATTATGATAAAATAAACATGAATGATTACAAAAATTATATTTTCAATAATAAAAATAAGAGTATTGAAAAAGATGTAAAGATTTAATGTAATAATAAAATAATTCAAATGTAAATTATTATAAAAGTTATATTTTCTAATAAAAATACCAAAGTATTAAAAATATATAAACATTATATACATAAAAAACATTATTTTTATAAGAAAATATCGCGAACAATATTTTATTATAAAATTAACTATGAAAAAATATATTTTCAAGACAAAATTTACTTATTAATAAATATAATTATAAATTATAAGTCACAAAATTCTTAAATAATTAAAAAAAATATATTTTATTATATATCCAAAAGTATGATTTATTAAAGATATTTATAATATATTCTCAAATAAATATAACAAACAAGTAAATAAGTATAGAAAATAATGGTAATAAATAATAATAAAGTCTTTGTATTAATAAAAAGGTAAACCATTATAAATATAACAAAAAATATTATTTTTTTTATATTCATAAATGTATTATTATATTCATGCATATAATAAAAATATGGTTCATATATTTTTCATACACACGAAATATTTTTTTCCAAAAAAAAAATAACTTGTAAACTTTTATGCATAAAAAAATAAATTTTCCTTTAATAAATATAATAAAAGTTATTTATAAAAAACTTTCAGTGCTGAAATTATCAATTTTTATTTCCGGAGTGCAAATCACGCCGAGATGCTTAAAAGCGGCGTCTCCCTTAAAAAAAAATAATAAATATAAATTTAGTAAAAAAAAATTAAAAAAATATAAAACTTTTATAAAATGAATTTATAATAAAAATAAATTTTTTAATATAAAAATGTAAAAATTAATATATAAAAGTAGAAATATTTTATATATTTTTTATAAAAAATAAATATTGTAAATTTTGTATTAAAATAAAAAATAAAAATACTAAAATTCACTTTAAAAAAAATTATATAAAAATATATTTTCTTCAAAATATTAAAATAGATTTAAAAGTTGCAAAGAATATGAAAATTTTATAATAAAAAATATAAATTTTTTACACAAAAAATTTATTTATTATGTAATTTTAACGCAAAAATAATAATATAAATATAAAATTTTTAAAATATTAAAATTTTATTATGAAAATTTATAAAAATAATTTTTAAAAAAATTTAAATATTTATTATAATTTTTAGTGCAAAAATATTAAAATAAATAAAAGTCTAAAAGAATTTTTTATTTTTATTATAAAATTTTATTGTATACAAAAATATATAAAAAATTGGAAATATTTAATAAAATTTTCAGGCAAAGTTATAAGAATAAAAAAAATAAATAATATATTATAGAAATGTTGTATACAAAAAAATAATTTAATAAATAATAATATATATAAATATATTAAAAAGCGAAAGAAGTATATAAATAAAACATTAAATATATATAAGTCTGAAGAATGTAAAAACTTATATTAATAATTTTGTATAATAATAAAAAAAAATTTAAAATTTATAAATTTTGCATTTAAAAAATAAAAATTTTCGTGCGAAAATATTAAACGTATTTTGTATCGTAATGAGAATATAAAAAAATATAATAAAAAATAACGATCAAAAATAGATACAACAATATTTTTTTATTATAGAAAATTTAATACAAGAAAAAATATAAAAGTCTAAATGATTTTAATTTTTGTATACAAAATAAAAAAAAATTATATTTACAGAATCAAAAATATTCAAAAAAATTTTTTATGGTTTTTCTTTAGTTTGTGTACAATAAGAAAAAAAATAGAAGAAAAAATATTAAATTATACAAAATAATAAACATCGTTTAACTTAATTATTAACAAATTTCATTTCTTTTATAAATGTTTAGTAGATTTTATATATTTCTATTTTATTTTTCTGCTTTTTTATCATATTATCATTAACTTTCATCGCATTTATATGTTTTTACTACATAATAATAATAAAATATTTGTTTATTTAAATTTATTTTATTATTATTTATTATAATATCTATAATAATTATTATTTTTTCCAATTATTTATTATAGTATAATTGATATTCATCACGCTTATATATCGTTTTACCCTCTTCTTATAAAAAATATATTTTTTTTTCGTATTTATTATCTTTTTTAGTTTACAAATAGTTTATATATTTATTTATTCTTTCCTTCTTATGATTATAATAATGTTTTATTTTTATTTATTTATTTCATTCTCTTTATATTCATAATAGCCATTAATATTAGTTTATTATTTTATTTTATTTTTAGTTTTTTATAATAAAAATTCATTTAAGTTTATTTCATTATTTAAATATCTTACCTAATATACAAAAATTATCAAAAAATGAATATTGATTAAGAAAAAATAAATTTATTAGTAATAAATCTTATTGTATATATATAATTTATAATACAAAAATAACAAAAATTAATATAATGATGTAATTTTTATAAAATTTTATTAAAAATAACAATAATAATAACAAGTAAACCAAAATTAAGATAGAAAATAAAAAAATTTACAAAAATTTAAAATTTAATAAATTAAAGTAAAATAAAATATCTGATATCAAAAAATAAAAATATAAGGAAATCAAAAAGTTGGAATGAAGATATTAATAAAATTATTTAATAAATAAAAAAACAAAAAAAAATTTATGAAATGAAAATAGTAAAAAAGAAAATTAATAACTTGACGTAAAATAAATTATAAATCTTCATTTCAAAATTAAAATATTTTCAAACTTAAAAGTAAATATAAAAAAAAAATTACTAAAACGAATTAATTTATAAAAAATAATAATAAATTTATTAAAAATTATTTATATTACTTTTAACTTTTTTTACTTAATATACGATTGTTAGTTATCCTTATACTATTTATCTTTCCTTTCTTTTCAATAATTATTATTTAATGACATAAACAAAAATAATAGTAAATATGGCATCATTAACAATAAATTGAAATAAAAATAACAATAAGCAAAATAAATAAAATAATAGAACTACGATAAATAATATTAATATAATAAGTTTAAATAACAATAATTATTATTATATTTACTTTCAGTTTACACTTTTACTATTACTATCTACTTTAAGAAGTAGTTTTTTCAAGTATACCTTTTATATATTTATATTAAAAACTTTTATTATTATTATTCCCTTTAACGATTAATTTTTATTACATACACTCTTCCTATAAATTTTAAATAAAAATTTTTATAATTATAGGAAAAAAAATAACAAACTATGGAACGTGAAACTTCGATAACTCCTTCCACACGGCCGTTTTTAACAGTTCCTCCCGCTTTTTGTATTCGCATGCGCTCAGAATAAACGCTCGCAGTGTGTTCTTTAGAAAGTGGGAAGCATTTCAAAGATCGGCAGTCTGAATTAAATTTAAAAATAATTATAATAGGAATAAAAAAAATGAAATAATATATAAATTAATAGATTTATTAAAAAAATATTATATTTAATATAAAATATAATTTTATTTATATAAAATAATAAAATAACAATTTACTTTATTAAAGAAAAAATATATATTCTTTAATAAAAACATTCAAAAATTTAATATTTAAATTTTACTTGAATAGGAATTTGTAGTAAAAATAAGTGAAAAATAAAAGTAAATAATATAATTTATAATAAAAGTTTACTGGAATTAAATGCGCTTCAATAAAAAAATTAAAAATTAAAATGCAAATATTTTATAAAACTTTATTTATACTTAATAAAGTTTAAAATTTTCTTTAAAAATATTTACGTATATAAGAAAAAGAGTTCGAATAAAAAAATAAATTATAACTCCATATCAAAAAGAGAAAAATAAAAAATAAAATTAAAGAAATCAAAAAATTAAAATAAACTACTTGGGTTAAAGTAAATTATAAAACCAAAAATATATAAAAATAAAATTTAGAAATGACGCAAAAGGTTATATATATAAATTTAATAATTATTAATTATAATAATAAAGAGTTTGATTAAGTAAACGTTGAAAGTGTTTCTTACCGGTTTCTGCTGCTAAAATAGCGGCACTGTCTCCGAGATTCGCAGTATAAAGTAAATCTCCATAAAGAAGAGCCACAACAGCTGTGCAGCCATCCTTTAAACGTTCCTTGAAAAAAAAAAATTCCAAAAAAATCCAAAAAAAAAATTATATTAATTACTTTTTGAACAATTTTAATAAAATCCGAGTTGGTTTGCTTAAAAGCGTCCAGTATGCAACGAGTAATATGCTTTGGAGAAAGTTCTATTATAATAATACAAATATATATAGAACTAAAGAGAATTACTCAAATACAAAAAACCTCCTGAAGAATTACATAACGCATCATCAGCATCCAAAAGGCCCTCCATCTTCATTTCAAGCATACTTTGGATATTGTTTAACAAATTCTTGTGAAGAACATTTTCACAGTACGTAGCAGCTTTGGCACCTATTACAATAAAAAGTAAATATATAATTATATAAAAATATTAAAGTTTAAAACCTGAATGGCCATCATAAACAGAGAAAAAAGATAAGCGTTTTCTTTTAAAGGCTTCTATTTTGCTATCATCTTTATCTTCCAAAGACCAAAGATCAATAACAATGGAGTGCGCATCTTGCATTTCATCTCGTTCACCTCTTTTTTAATATAATAACAAAAGAGAAATAATAAGGTAAGGAAAAAAATTACCGAGAACCTTCTACAAGCAGCGTGAGCGTACACATCATATGCGGGAGCCACAAATTTCAATATTTTATAATCATTACCAAAAAATCCAAGATGGCTATCTGGAGAAATCTCAGGAAATTTGACTCGGTACAAGTTGGGTTGAAAAACAGTTTCTTTATCCTCTTCTTCAGTACTTGATTCACTTTTTAAAGTTTTCGGATGATTATTTTTATGGATTGAAACATCCTTAATGAAAATTTAACAAACATATATCATAAGTAAGAAATAACAAACGATAAACCTCTGGAATATTTCTCTTTTCCGTCATTTACTATATTTTTGGATTCTAAAAAGAATCAAAGTGGAACAACCACGGCCCACCCAGCGTGCTTCTTTTCTTAGCCTAAAGCGATGAGGGTATAAGTCGATCATGTTTATCTGGAACTTAGAAGAGGTTTGCAGACTTTTCATGTTTAAAGTAAGCTGAATAACACATTTAGTTGAGCTTATTATGCTTAATAACTGTTTTTAACTATATATATAAAAAAAAGCTGCTTTCCGGTAGCTTTTCTACCGTATTCTTATTAGCGTACTTAGAATAACTTAGTAACAAAACTTGAATGATGCTTTAGCCTTTTATTATATGCCGTACTAGTAACTTTTATAATACATAAGTGGGCTCATTTCACTTTTAAAAAGAAAGTATTACTATTAAGCAAACAGCACCTATAAATATATTAACGTAAACTATTAATAACTTCAAAGACCGCGAAAATTACTTTCTAGAAAGAGTTCGGCGTAAAAGAAATCAGTATACGTATTAAAGTTTAAAAAAAAATTCACTATCTAAACAAACTTGTGGAGAAGTCTCTGCTTTTATTTCTTTTTAAAGGTTTTTGTGATATAAGGCTTTATATTGCATACCTTACATAATAATTAAAAATCCTTCCCACACAATTTATAAACTTGCTACTGTTCAAAGAAGATAAAAACAAAGTTTTCTCTAATATTGGTGTTATTATAATATAATTTGATATATAAAAAATGCATTGGGAAACTCAAAAAAGCTAACAATATAACGGACGAAAAAAAAAATTAAGCAAACAATTTACACCATACAAAAATACAGTTTATGCACGTGCTAGTATGAAAGGCATAGAAAAACGATAACTTTTTAAAAAATGTTACTTAACAGTTCACCTTTGCGTAGCAAATGCCAGCCGTTTCCTTCCTGTTTATATACTTTTCACGGATAAATTTAAATAAAATTTTTTTTAACTACTTATGCGCACGTCAAACAGTGAAGTTTTCTCCTATTAAAAGGTGTTCCCTTTTGTGTAATAACATTACTGTTGTAAATCGTATATCTGTAAAATTACCGTCACGAAATTACTGCGATTTTGGAGGGCTGATAGCATTAAAGTGTTTTAATAATGGTTTTATTTTAATAACACCATTTATTACTCAGAATGACTTACAAATATACCATCTATGCAGTAGACGGGAGTAGGTGGACCCCTTATGAAGACGAATTTTACACTTTTCATAAAAAGATGCGCAGAAGACATAAAAAGAGGAAGCACTGCCGTATTTTTTTTTTAAATACAGTTTCAAACCCTATTATTAATACTATATATTCATCAATGTATAAATTTTATTTTTAAAAGAATATAAAAGGCCTAAAGATGATCCACATTATTGGAAAAAAGTCTACAGGAAACAAAAGCAGAGGGCAGAAATTTTAAAAACTTTATATGCTCAGTTAGAACAAAAAAAGTCTAAAGACGATACCGCAACTATTATACAGGAGTCTTTAGTTTAATAGACTTATGCACTTTTTATGAAGTAATAACGTGTACTATCTATTTACAATATGTAAATATATTTTATCATCTGACTCCAAAATTATCTTAATATTTACGTTATATTTCATTGGTATTTAAAAAATTATAATTTTTGTGCCTTTTTAACACTTTTACTTTAGTCAAGATAGTTCTTACTGTTTTTTTAAAATAGCTAATTTTAACCGGCTTGTTTTTTTTCAATTACAAGACCAAATAAGACTGATAATTCCCGGCTTTATGCGTAAACTGGTTAAAAAATATAATTTACTTAAATAACGATGTATTTAAAATATTTCATAGTAATTAAACATCCCCAAGGTATTTTTGCTAAATTGCACCTGAGTAAACTACTAGAAGGTGATTGTAACGGGGGGTGTTTTTTAATTATTTCCTATAAAGAAAAGTGCAATCATACAGTATTATATGTTTTATAAAAGTGAACCAAAGTTTAAATTCCGCTAAAACAATAAAAAGCAACTGACAAGGCTACTAGCCGTTAAATATAATTCCAGCTGATTTCTATATTATTAAGATAAAAAACCGTCTTATTCCTTTCAGTTTAACAGATAGTAGTAAACAAAAACGTGCCAGGGAAACGTGTCTTATTCATTGTTCCCCTAAATAATAAGGTTGATAAAGCTTTCTGCGCCACATTATTGACTTCAATGAAGAGTCAAGAACTTTATTTTCATCTATTTTACAAAGATTTGAACTTAGCTTTGAAGGTTTAAACTAGTAACAATAAAGTGTTGATACATAAGATTTTTTATAGGATATCGAAACATTTTGAAATAAAAGAAAAATTTTTTAAATTTTTTAGAGGTTTACTACGAGCACTATATATCTAATAAAGTACTTTATTACTATAAGTAACTTTAAGCAGTGAATTAGTGAGTGCGAGGTAAAAAAAAGATGTGAACGTAGAATACTTTACTATGTACGTGTCCTACAATAATATAGATACTTCCTCACAAGTAATGATAGTACAGCTATCGTAGCAGTAAAAACACCTTTAGATTGTGAACCACATTAAAACCGAAGCAAAAGGTTTAAAAAACGCCTAAAATTTTGTTATCTTTTTAGTATTATAATAAATACTATTTTTTCTGGGATATATTAAAATAGTGTTTACACATTTACGTTTTTTATTTAACGTAATTTTTCAGAACTTTTTTTTCAGTATAAAAAAAAAATTTTTTATTTTTTTTACTTTAAATTTGATTATAGTTTCTTAACCCCATGAACTACCTACTATTTTGATATTGCGTATTAAAAAAAAATTAATTACTATCTATTTATATGTATCCTTTTATAACACGAAATGTCAAAATTTTGGAAAGTTTAATAAACTTTATGTGGTCTACTTTATCTATATAACTAAGTTTCTTCGGTTTGTTGTAGGTTTTCAAAGGGGTTCTGTCGTTAGAAATTATGCTTCTGTTCGTAAGTCGACTCTTCTATATATTAAAGTCTTATAGCTAAGATACAATTAAACTCCTTTTTTTAATTACTTAACACGGTTTAAACTTCACAAGTATCAAATTTTAAAAAAAATTTGGTAGTTTCTCTAAAGGTTTTTGGTGCGAGAAGCCTCATAACTTTTTGTTTTTATAGCGGATATTATATAATATTATAATTAAGTGAAAATATGTAAGAAAGTTATATGTTTACGAGATTGACAGAAACTGGAACTGCTCATATTTATATCACTACTGCTTTGAGTCCTTTTACCCTTAGTGAGCTCTTCCCACCCCTGAATTTTTCAAAAGCGAAATAATAATATTTAAGTAAATATTAAAACTTTACTTTTATGGAGCTTATCAATTCAGTTTTGGTTAAAACTTTGGACATTTGTTAAGTTCCTCACAACTTTTAAAAAAAAGAATTCCAAAAAATTTTAGTTATTGTTTTTGAATTCCTGCAATGTCCACGAACTAAGTTAACTCCCTTACAAACTCACACTTTTAATAGAGTAAAATAGAACTTTAGTAAAAAAACACAGCTGAGCAATAGGCTTGCCTCCAAAACTTTGACTTAAACTTCCTCATATTAATAGACTACTTGATTTTCATAACTATTTTTTAAATTAAATTGTCTACAACTCAAGAGTTACCACTTAAGGTCATTATCAATGTTAACCTTTTTTTACGAAGAGAATAGCACATTTTTATTACTTCTCTGCTAATTTACAAAGGAAAAATATTTTTACCAACGATCAAAACTAAATCTTTATATGATAACTTTTGTTAGACAGTTTTGTTCCTCTCTCCCCCTAATTTACGATCGAAAAGGCGTTTATCATTTTAATATTTTACTAATTATTATCAGGCTTTTATTCTTTGCCTTCAAAGTAAAAAAAGTTCAACTGACCTTTCACTTATTGAATGCTCTACACAAAACCTGAATAACTCAAATTAAAATTTTGTTAGGAAAAGTAGCATTACTTTTGTGTAATATAAAGAAAAAAATACAGCGTCTATTATAGCTAAGACGTAAAGGAGTGGAGAAGTAAATTTCACGAGTGAAGCACTTACAACCAAATAAGCCCAAAGACGTCGCCTCGCCACGTTTGAGAATCTCAAGGCGTACTTGAAAAATTAAAGTTTTATTAAATTTATATTAAAAAAAAGCCGGCGTAGAAAATTAAATATAACTGACACAATTGGATTATTTTCAAAATAAAAACGGAATGAAAATCTTAAAAAAAACTCGTCGTAGACATGACTTAATTAAGTAAATTATTAAATAATAAAATCATCCACGTTAAAAGTATATGGTACTAGTAGTTCTCCTATAAAGTCCTTCGCTATTAATATTATAGGAGAGCCTAATTCTAAAAAGGTATGAAGGCAATCTCATTAAAAAATAGTATATATAAAAAGTGTATAAATTTTATACAAAAGTAATGAAAAAAAGTTTTTTTTAAGAAAGACATAAAAATATCTATACCCGTGTAAATATTCAAAAAATAAATAAAAAAATAGCCAACAGACGCTTTAATTTTGGTTAAGTATATATCGCCCTTAAACACTGAGTGGCGGACCAGCTCTCGTAGGAAAAAGTATCTACAGGAAAATTGTAACGAAACTCCTTAATAGTCCGCGTTTACAAGAGCGTTTTTTCTTAAGAAGCTGAATTTACGTGGCAATTGTTTAAGAGATGTGCACCCGTTTCCGTCTCTAAAAGCATCTCAGCGTCGCTGGAGTCCTCTTCTTTACTCTGAAGCGGCCGAAAAAAGCTTTCCAACGTTAATCCCTTCAAAGAACGTTTCCGCAAGCCATCCTCCTCAATACCACGAGGTCTCTTGAAAGAAGACGTCACGTGGTTTGAGACGTGCGAATGCTTTCGTTTCGGCGTGGCGGAGGTGCACGGGGAGACCGACAGATTAACCGGTAAGGCAAATTTGGGCGGGGACAGCGACTGAAGGTTAAAAGCGTCTAACAGTTCATCCTTGACTTGCCAGAGTCCAAATTTGTGCGTGGCGATATCCTTTATGGCTTTCAAAACGGTCCCTTTAGAGAGATGCACTTGTTCCTGCAGAAATCTTTCCACGAGCGCTTTCTGATATAAAGAAATTAAACAAGAAAAAAGAGTGGCGAAAGGAATGCAGTTCTGAACTTTAGCCTCGCCGCTGCCGTGAATGATACGCGCAAGTTCCTGTAAAGGCGGCCCCTCCAGAGCAGCCAATCGCTTCTTCTTTTTTAAGCCGTCCTCCAATCCAATGTCTCCTCCCGTTAGGCGAATAGGTGTCTGTTCAGCAGAGAAATGAGTTATAGATATTAATATATATGAAAAGGGAGAACCTGCTCAAAAGGTACTACGGCGCACGACGCCGCGAGAGCAGCTGCAGGGCCGTCAAGGAGGCTGATATCCCAAACACAGCCAAACACCAGCGGGGCTCCGCGTATGCACCCACCCGTCTGCCGAAAGGGGGCGGCTGAGTGGACAGATTGAGCGAAGAAGTGACTGGAGTGACCTTTTCTAAGTCTTGTTCGTTTGCATGAGGCTCGTCCAATCCTGAACCGCTTTTCTCGTCCTCCGACAAATAGCCGTGCGGCACTACAAACCCGTTGAACTCGTCTGCCTCGTCTGCTTCTTTCTCGTCCTCCTCATCGTCTTCCCCGGAAGTGACCGCCTCCAAGTCGCCATACTAGTGAGACGCTACTGCCCACATCGCACGTAGCCACACATGGGGAGAGACTACCTCCCAGTCCTCTTCGCTGTCGCAGTCGTAGTCCCGAACGGCATCGTCTCTGCGGAATGGCCGCCGCGGGCCAATCGTCAAGCTTCGCAGTTGCAGGGGCCCGTTACAAGCCGGCCTCAGACTCTCGTGGAAGATCAGATACTTCCTTGTCCTTGCAATCTATTGGCTGTCAGCAGGGCGTCCAACAGGGTCGGGCAGAATGGGCGACCTCGCTGCATCTCAGCTTCCAAGAAAAGCAGGGCCGCCTCTCCTTCAGTAAACTCCGCAACACCATCGCAGGCCACGTGTCGGGTGGGGCTTCCAATGCAGCATCCACCATCTTGATCAAGTCCGGCGAAATTTCTGCAGAAGTATAATGCTTGTAGGATAAGAAATTGCAAAGATGCACTGTAGAGACCTCTCCGCTGAGCAGAGGCTAAAGTGTAATTTTTTAAAGGGATCCATGCCGGGCAGTACTCCTCGAACGGAGTCAGAGGGGTTCTAGCCGGAACTCTAGCCTCTTCTCTGTTGCACTATAAATCATAGTCACTTAATGTCTAAAAACTGTGAAATACCAACAACGAGCACCAAAGCAGGGATAGGCCCAAAAAACTCCTTAAAAGCTTGCTGTTGCTTTTCCTTATGTTTTTTTAACTGAGTAACTTCCTTTTCTCTTTCTTGTCGCTCTCGTTCTTTTTCTTCTTCTATCTTCTGCTTGTAAGCTCTACTTTATAAGTGAAAGATTGGAAAATAGAAAAATCCGTATCAAAAAAAACTTTTTCTCCTCCTCCTGCTTCACTTTTTGTAGCCGTCTCTCTTCTTCACGTCTCTTTTTTTGTCGACGCTCCTCTTGAATGCATTCGCGTTGCAGTCGTTTCTCTTCTATCTTTAATCTCTTTTCTTCAAGCCTGAAAAGTTCTTTGCTAATTTATCTAATAAGATCTTTAAATTTTGATTTGCCTTAGAAAGCGTTCAGCCTCGCGTTTTTCTTTGTTAAGGCGCCTATCCTCTTCTTTTTGAAGTCTCTCTAATCGTCGTACTTCCCGTACTATTTCTTTTTCTTCTTTGGACAAAGTAGAGACAGATTTACTAATATAACAGCTTATATAATTTGGTAAAACTTGGTTTAATTAGAAAGGAAAACCTACCTTTCGTTAAGGTCGGTGTCTACAGGCAAAGTCTCCCTCAAATTTGCATTAAAGCTCTATTAATTTAAAGAAAAACATAAAATAGAGTGGCAATTACTTAAACTTAAAAAATATGTAGACTTTTATAGAATACTGACGGATGTAGCAAAGGCCTTCGGATCAAAATCGCAAGATGTCTTAATATTATTTAAAAAAGAAGAAATTTGATTCACAAGAGCTGACATTTCTGCACGGGAACAACAACAGTAAAACTTAAAAACATCTTAACTTAATAAAAAAACTTTCTTCCTTGGGATTTAACATAATCCGATATTAAAAGGGTACAGTTTTCATAACAAATAAAAAAAGGAAGGCGGGTTGCTAGTATAAAACCCCGAATAATTATTATTTATTACGAAAGTATCATGAAAAAATAGATATTTCGCTGGCTGCGGGAGACTGCGAGCTACACGATCAAATAAAAACGATTAGTGGCCAGTAAAAAGTATCCATCAGTCTTTAGTTTGATACAAGCGATCAGTTTATGTTGAGGTAAATAAAGAAAGTAAAGGTTAACATAAAAATAAAAAACTTAAATATAAGCAAAAATTGTTAAAGAAATTAAAAACATGAGAGAATGACTTGATGTGTTGTATGTATAATAAGTAGTTCACTATTTTACTTTCGGGTAATTATAAATAAAATGATGGCAGCATTAAATAAAGTAAATAAAAGTTAAACTTTCTTTTTAATCTGTGGTAAGTGAGGTAATCTTTTCATAATTCAAGCCCAAATTACTTTAAGTTGCTTTATGTATTCATTGTACATACATAGCTTATTATAGAGTTTGTATTATGAGAACAAAGAATAACTATCATTTTACCCCCGAGAAGGTATTGTGGAAGTACTCTAAAAAAGTTTTTGTAATATCTACTAAATAAAATGAAACAGTTTTCAAATATTTTAAATATTTATACTTTTCAATACATTGTAGCTTTAAATAGATTAACGGCGTGTATAATTTTAGCCTACAAAATCGACCGATAACTGCTCTCTTTCAAAGTTTTTAAACCTAGAAGCTAAGAAGGCACGCTTCCCCCCGGGCGGTCAAACGTGTGGTTTGCAGAGCAAGCAATCATGCTAAACTCAGACAAACGCTTTCTCAAAATAAAAAACATAACTCCAGTGACTTCATAAGTTGAAGGGACTTGGCGTCCATTTTGTTAAATGGAGGTTATTCAAAGTATCACGAGCGGTAGGCGGGCGCAGTTTGTTTGCTATGGATGCTGATCTCTGTCTCTAGTAGCATGCAAAGGTTATGACCGAGTCAATGAGGCAGTAGAGGTAAGTTATTGTTTCTGAAGGTATATCCTTCCTTGAGTCACTAAAGCCGAGTACTTTTCGTTCTGACCAAGCGTTTATGTATGTCTGGAATCTATTAGTGATGGTCAGCTCGAACAGTTCGCCTGCAGCAGCCAGGAGAAGCTTGGGAGAAATAGGGTCTATAAGAATTCTGGGGAGACACCATGTAGTTCGCACAGGGAAGCGAGTTCTCGGCGTAAAAGTGTCTTTCCGTGCTTTCGGCACAGTATCACCGTCATGCGGGATGGGTAAAGGCAGACACTAGCAATTTTTAACCGTTGTTAATTCTAGCTCCTCCTGCGCGTGGCAAGGTTAAAATGTAGCGGCTATAACTAGGATGTTAAATAAGAGAGAGGAAAATAGGCTTATTGAACTGTTGTACAACCGCATCTAAGAACAGCTTGGGGTTGGTAACGTTGTCTGCACGCCTATTTAGACTAATTAAAAGCGACGCCACGCAAGTCAATAAATAACATTACTGCGCGCTTTTTAGCTTAAATAAACTTAATTAGCTGCGGAGCACCCAGTAAATCTATTTCTTCAAAGTGGGCTCCAAAAAAAACCGTTTAAAAAACTACAAATATGAGGCCCGATCGTCGTCGCCCGCTGACCTATAACAATTTGATCTTTCACGGGTAAAGTGGTCTGCTAAGTCTCTATCTTGATACTGCAGGGCTGGAAGAAATACTGAGTTATGTCGAATTGCCCAATTCAACCACAATAGCAACTTCCTCATCACTGAGTATTAAGCCCATATTCTTGCAAAGTTTTAATGCGTCGAAGGAAGAGAGAAGCGTTTTGCCTATAGAGCAAACATCTATTCTTTTATACTGTAATTACTTATGCAGCTCATGCTTCATGTAAGGGCTCCTTTCTCGCTTCAGAATCGACACTCGCATATGCTCTAAAGGTTATATTTGAACACAAGTTAACTTTATACCAAAGTAGCTGAAGGAGAAGCTTATAGAACTATCAATGAACTTTAAACTGCCTGCAAAAAATTGTGTACCACAAAATAAATCAGTAATTATTAAATAACTTTTGGAGTAAAGTATAATGCAAACTTTATTATCTTTATTGTATTATTTAAAGTACATTGTAATACTAACGCCTTTGTAAATCAGTATTGTATAAAAAAATAAGAAATTGAATCATAAAGAACAGTTATTAGGTAAAAAAAGGTCTTCATCTAATTGTTTCGGTAATTTAGTACAAATTTCAAAGCAGCGCATTAAAAACCTTTCACTTCAATTTTTTTTATTAAAGACAGTAAGCAAAAAATCATCGCAAAGACTTTGAAAACGTGAAACAGATTTTAAAAGAAACAGGTACTTAAGCTTCCCACGAAAGACAATTTACTGGCATCAAATTAAATTTAATCGAACAAATCAATTTCTTCGGGGTTGCCCCCAAACGAATAATCAAGGCTAGAGTTGACGTCACTGGAGCCTTCAAGATTATCAGAGGAAAAAGAATCACTATTGAAAGCTCTTGACTTTAGACTACTCCAAGGATCTTCCAACATGGACGGCTTAAAGTATGACGTGCTCCTATCACTCCGCGTGGGGGTCTGTCAAGAGCAATCCGTTAGCACCATCTAAATTATAACTTTTTAATTAAACGCAAATCCGACGTTCTTTACCCGTAAAAAACTAGTTGGTTATGTGTAAGTCTATTGAAATCTTATAATCGAAGTATTAACTGAATTGAAAGTTGGCCTTTAAAACTTAAGGGCTAAACTAAATACCTATGGAATGAACAATCATAGACATAAGGCCAAAATATATGACAAAGTTAGAGAATCTGACAAGAGAAAAAGGTGAAAGATGCTAAAAGTAAATATAGACAAAAGTTTTATACTAACCAGTAATGAGAAAAATAACCTTAAAACGAGGAGAATTACCGCAAAGAGGAGTTCTTTGGTTGTTAGTACCCACGAAAGCCCGACGATCACGACCGCCGTAACCAAAAGAGTTAGAAGATTTTCTTTTTGTCGTTGAATAATTCCTCCAAGTACCTTTAAATACACAATTACCTCAAAATATTTTGTAAAAAAAATTATTTACCGGGAGGAGTGCTGTAATTAGGGCTCAAGTTTAGATCGCTACGAAAGCTTTTAGTAGAAGAATTTTCAGGGCTATTTAGATATTAGAATATATTACTCATGATAATTAAGAAAATGTTTTACAGTCACCTTTGGACCGTTCTCTTCGAATAGTTTTGTTTAGTAGAAGTAAAGGCTTATTTAAGTAAAAATAAAGTTTGAAGGTAACACACATTTGGTCTATAGGAGTAAAACCTGAGAGGGGACTTCTAAAAGAAGGAAAAAGAGTTAAAGGAGTTTGCTGAGTTAGTACAGAGTGTGGATGAGACGGAGAAAACGAGAGAGGAGATCTATTTTGAATTTTGGAAGTTGCACGATCAGTAGCACTTTTGTTAAAATCTAAGATTTGAGATTGAAAGTTTACACCACGGGTAGGAGTTTTATTGAAAGACACATTTTGATTATATATGACAGAGGGACTTTGAAAAGGAGAATTCGGCGGAGTTATACTTTCAGAATAAAATTCCTCAAAACGACTGACTCCGGTCACTTCGCCAGGAACAATAGTGTTATTAGGGTTATTAGAATAACTAATATTACTTGAACTCTTATTGTTACTACCAAAGTTAGTAGAGTTAGGCCTCATTACAAAGTTAGATTACAGTAAACAAAACATAAGCCCCTCTAAACTAAACTACAAAAAAAAAATTTTGTAAAGCTTAACTATGAAGTAGCCCCCAACAGGAAAAGGTCATTTATTTCTTAATTCAGTCACTCTCATTATGCGTATTGTAAGCATATAGTAAACAACAACCTTATTTAAAAACAGGCTGTATAAAAAAGGGGAAGGGAAAGCGAGCTTTTGGAGGAGGATCTTATTACGAGGGAGAATTAGCGAAAAGGCTGGATACTTAAGTCAACGAGTTTAAATTTATATTGAAGTTATTCTCTGCCTTGTAAAACGATAATGCAAAAATTATACGAAGTAATGAAGGCTGCAGAAAGAGATCATGGAGATTGGATTTTTAAGTAGCAGTGAAAAGTTCTAAAGCTGCTCATAAGAAGAAAAGTAAGGAGCTCTGCGTAGGAGTTCCAGGTGCGTACAAGCTCCTTTGACGGCTGATGACAATGTGCGTTATAAAAGTAATTTTATGCTCACTCCCCCTGAGGGACTAAAATCGCATAGGAGAGCAGCGTGTCTGGGACGTTATTGCGTTGTTACCGGTAATATATGAAGCGGGCTTAAGGTATGCAGGTCATTAAATTTAATTTGGATTTTTGAATGAAAATGGTATAGGTTACATTAAAATAAGAAGGACTAAAAGGAGTGGTTTTTGTTTTTAAATGACATAATTTATAGCGAAACGAAAATTGGAGAGCCATTATTTTATAAACGTAAAAAGTAAGAAAGAACACAAATGAAGTGATTCCCGTAGAATTGTGTGATTTAAACCGTTTATGTTAAAGAGTAATCCAATAGGCGATAGAAGACTTGATTTTAATAAAATCGATCTAAGTTGAAGACTAGAAAAAAGAATATCACTAAGTTAGAGCCGCTTATGAGGGTTTCGAAGAAAGATACGATGCCCCTGTGGTGTAAATATGGTGTAAAGGAGAGCGAGAAGAAGAGAAAAACCCTTTAAAGATTTGTATAAAATGATATGAATCGCAAGAACTTAAAAGTAGAAAAGCCAGCTTTTAAGTTTACCACATGAAAGAAATTAGATTGAGCACCCAAAAGGTATCTTAGAAGGTGTGATGCTTTCCGAGGCTTAGTAAATACGGGGTTATACAAAGACCTGGCATTCCGTAAAAACATTTATTAGTTTAAAGGTCAGAGAAAACAAAAATATCAGAACTTTCTATATTAGCGCCCTTTAAAAATTAGCGCTAATTTTTAAAAACTTGAATTTATGGGGCTAATAAACAGAAAAATGAATGTGAACATCATGGAAAATTATGAAGTTACTTAAAAGATATAAAAAATTGAATAATACGAGGTGGTTCGAGTGTGAGCTAACGAATCATAGATGGCAAGTGACTAAAACAGGACTTTCTTATAGGCTTTATATTATTAATGCTAGATGGAATATTGGATAACTACATGAGATTTTATGGGGTGGAGAGCGAGTTGGCATAAAGATGTGTGTAGCAAACATTTTTGGAGACTGATGTGCGTTATGTGGGTGTATATTAAGTTTTATTTCAGTAAAAGCACCGTATAGTTTTTATGAACAGGAAGTTTATAAATTCTAAAAAGAGACAGTAAAATGGATAGCAGACAACAGCAGTAGAATAGTAAAAATAAATAAATAAGCTCTCAATTTTTAAAGTAGCTGTTAAAGTTATTTAGAGAAAATGGACAGGAATAGGTAAATTAAAATTTTTTTAGTAACAAAGAGGGCGGATTCATTAGAGGTTGTTTGCTAGGGTAGAGATAAGTTGAAAAATGGTTTTATTTAGTTTAAAAGTGCGATCCTGCGTTAGTTTAATAACGAGTTAAAAACATGGGGTGCAGTTACATTTAGGGAAATATACTTAAGGGCTCTAGAAAATTTATTGCGGAGTCATTTTATAATGTCTTGGCTAAACCAGTTTAAATAACACGATACCCATACTCGAATAGGGATTCGCGATATAGGGCTGGGCATAACTGTTAAAAAAGTTAAATGCAGAAATGGTCGTTCAATGAAATTTAAAAGGTAATAAATCAACAGAATCTCTAATATTTTTGTAAACAAGGAGGTCATCTTAGAGATAGTAATGCTTGGAAGAATAATTTAAACTAGTATAAAGGTCTTTTGAAAATAATCTTACAAAGAGAGATATTGGAAGGATCCACACAGGTATACGATTCTATTAAAATAATCAAGTTGTTTTCGGAGTCGTCCCCCTATTACATGACGATTAAAGAGACTGTTAATTAAAATTAGTGGGGGAATTAAAAAAATAAGGGACGAGATAAAGAAATATAGAAATTTTTTTATGAAAGCCAAGGTGGGCAGTGCACAAGTTAAAGTAGAAAGGCATAAAGGCCACAGCTAGACAAAAAATGACAGAGGTCTTTTATAATGAAGTAAAGTACGTCAAAGTCTAAGAAGTTGCCGACACAGAATGCGTTAAAAATAACAGCTTGGGTTTCGTATTGTGAGAGTAGTTAAACAGAAATTTGGAAGGTAAACATACTTAAATGAGGTCAGTAAGGGTTATTTATAATAAATGTTATAAAGTATTGACTGCCTGGTTAATAATAATTATTGGACGCAGTTTTATAATCCTTTAACATAGCTCTAGCTAGAGGAGAAAAATACTTTTCTTCAGTGTTTTTAATGATAGAAAGAGTACATGCATCATTTAGGTGTCCACTGTTAGGAATGGTTAGGTCGGCTTAAGATGGAATAGATTTAAAACCCTTAAAAATTCCTGCATGCCTTGTTCGACTATGAACACACATTTGCGTCAAAGTAGTCACTCATTTCTGACGGAATGTTTACTAATATCGAATATAATTTGAAGAGAATCTAAAAAAGTAGAAAAGCTTAATCTACTATTTAATTGTAAATAGTAAATGGACGGGTGAATACGAGTTGGTCCAAGCGGGAGACATTCTGTCCAAAATTTTGTATAAATTTAATTATAAGAACTGAAGACCATTCTTCTCTTCTCTCGAACGGACTTTTTTTGAAGCTGTCTGTGTCCTGCCATGTTTGATAGTGAGTTCAGGCTGGTTTAACAAATAATTGTTATATGTGCACCTCTATGTAAAATATTTTTAATACTATATATAGTTTTCCCATACGAGATTCATAATGCGTGCCCATTGTATTTATAAAGAATATTTATACATATAAATAAAAGACGAACCACTAAAGTAGTAAAAGATACATGTATCCTCAACTTCCCCTCCCCTTCTCCATATCCGATGCGCACTATTATATATAAAAAAAGCGGTGTTTCCAGGTAGTGAAAACATAATTAATTTTTCTATATAAATAGTACTTTAGTGCGTATTATAAGGTTTATTAGGTTAATATTTTGGCTTAGAAGACAGTTTTTCCTTCAAGTACCACCCCACCATAAAATTAAGTAAGATAAAGCAGCAGAATATGTAAAAATCAAAACAAAATTATTTGATTACAACAATTATAAAAACTTTACTTAACCTTTATCAATAGTTATTATAAAATTAAAGTCTTGAATCGTTTAGTTTAACTTTTTTATACTTAAGCATAAACACCCCTTAACACTCTCTTCTAAAAGTGCGCCAGAAAATATACTAAAAAGGTAACCGCTCTATTATTAAAATTTTTATGGATCTTGCAAACTATAGGCGATCTTTTGAAAAAATTAATACTTACCGGTCTGTACTTTCGAAAAATTATATTGACTGCCTCAAAGGACTGAGGAACAGCGGGCGAATATCGTGCGCTTTTAGTTTAGTGCGGTAAAAAAATCAGCTACAAACCACCATTGAGTGCAGCGACTACTAATGCAAAACCGGCGGTCCCCTGGAAAACCGAGAGTTAAGGCGACAGGATTATGAATGTAGATAACTATAGATAATAAAACTTCATCATTAATCTTCCATTTATGTTTTTTCTATTGATGATTAAAGATAATGGAAACCCTGCAGGTTTTTATAATAATTTATGATTATCTATTTACAGGCATAAGGCAAAGAGATGAGATCATAATAAATGCCTTTTACTAAAACTATAATAATTCTTTTTTTGGTTGGCTCTTTACTTTAAATTTCATTATCTTCATGTTCTCTAATGCAATCAATACCTAGATTTTTCCCTATAAAGCTGTTTCGAAAAGATACCCATAAACGAAGTAACGCAAAGTTTGAAGGTTAAAAAATTACTTAACCTTAACCCATTTCTGGAGGAAATCCTCTTCCATTTGATTAGAGAGGTAATCTTAATTATTTGTAAAAAGGAAGAGTTAATAAATATAATAAAGTAAAGTAAGAATAAGTAAAGTAAATAAATAAGAAAAATACAAAAATTAAACATAAAACAGATGCGACTTTACTAATTCATATTCTGTTGATATCCACAGTTAACATAAATCTGGTAAGAGTTTTTAAAAAACCCGATATAAATAGAAATTAAGAACTCTCTATAAACTAAAGTTGTTTTTAAAATTTAAAAAGCATGTTTTTTTGATCAAGCTTTATGTAGTAAGACTAGGTCCATTATATAGGTCACTTTGGATGTTATTCCTTAAATTGCACAGGGAGTAACCTTATAAATAATACCTTTCTTTGACCTTTTCACTGGTATAGCTAATAAACCCAACCTTCTAATTGGTGAAAGAGGTACACCCCCACGCATGTTGGTCAAAGAAGCTTATGAAATGGATATGTAATGCATTTCATCTTGCGCACATACCAATCGATGTAACAAAGGTTATAGAGTCAAGTCCAAAAGAGCTAACCTTAAAGGTAGTTATAGCGCGTGACAATTTTATTTGTTATATGTATTTATGACAGTATGTAGTTATAACTACGCCTGTATTGCAAGAAATAATCCTACTTCGGTGCAAGCTCAAGGTAATTTTGTAAAGCTTGTCTCGTTTGTTTTCTCCAAGCCTTTAAAAATACCGCTGTTTAAATGCAGGCACTATGGCGGTGGAATCGTAACACATATCTAGTAAGGCGAGGCACTTTAAAATATATTACTTATGTTAATACTAAAGACGAGGATTTCTTTCTTTATTATATCTTGTCCAAAATATAATTAGTTTTTAACTGTACTTTTCAATGAATGAATTCTCATAACTTTTCAGTCCTCCCTTATTCAAACAATTCTTCTTTTATACCAGCAAAATTGGGAAGTTTATGTTACCTTAACTATCTTTTTGGTTATTGTAACTTGTTATTTAGGCATTGGCCCTTTATACAACTAATTCTCGGTGTCATATGGCCATTAAAATAATTTAGTCATTTATAATTTCTCACAAACTTCTTTTAATGACTCTACATTTTTTTTCAGCTTTTGATTCCTAAGTTAATATTACGTTCTGATTGGAAAATTTTGTATTTATCAAACTTTTTTAAAAACAAATATAGATTTGTGAGTAGGTGTTGCCTCTCCTTGGGCCCCCTTCTAAGCTGTATAAAATATTGTGAATTTTTTGTAAAAAACTCGCCTTTATCGCCTTTTAAATACTTTTTTAAAACTCCTGTAATTATATAAAATATCATTTGAAAATACATTATACTCTAACAAGCCCTTAACTTGACAGGATTTGATATTCGAGTAACTTATTAAAATATTTACAAACTTTACATGTATAGCGACAAAAAAATATATTTAGGAACATAAACATATAGAAAACTTTTTATTCTTATATTTTGATGTTAAACTATTTCAATTTAAATTTTTTCTCCGTTTAAGTTATCATTCCTTTTTATACCTAACTTAAACTTAATTTAAACTCATTTGAGAAGAGAGTTAGAGAACTTGTGGTTTTTACGGACGTTTATTAACGTCCTTAATGCTTTCATTTATTATATTAAGAATTTAAAGAGTTTGAGCTTTTGGTAGATCAAAAAATTTTTAAAAAAAAAAACAGCAAATTTAACTAGTAATAATTTATTAGTCACTGTGCCTCTGAAGGTCATATTTTTAATATATTTATGTGTTTTTGAAATTTACTTTTAAAGCTATCGTAATTGGTATTTCTTACCCTACTGTGCATTATAATAAAGACGAGTCACTTTTAAATTTAAATATCATATACAAGCACTTATGTTTATGATATACCTTACTGTCCATCAACTAAAGAAATTTTCTAGTATCTAATAAACTCCTTAGCATATTTAATACGTAAAACTTATAAAAGTAATTGCCTAGCAGGCTCTCGTTTAGGGCTGTATACTTTAAAATTTTTCTCTGCCCATACCACCTGCTCTCTCGTTTCAGTGTTGTCTGCCCATTAAAAGTTTAAGTTAAAGTGAATTCGAGTGAAATTTTATTATCAACATAATAAGTAGGTTTCGAGGGTTAGGGCTCGACATACAATAACAAATTTCCTGTCTCGTAGGGATCATTCATCTTTAACAAGGTTAAAAAAGCTAAAACTATATAATATAAGGCTTACATTTACTCATAAAACAATGACTTACGCAGTTAACAACTACTTAAAACTGTAAACTGAAAGTTATAATTACCTTGATCATTACCATGGTACACTACTACAAACAGCGTGGCACAATTGGTGTCTTAATAATGAATATCAGCTGGATGAGACAAATTGAAGAGGCTTTAACCAATATATAAGTACAGGAGAGTGAGGATTAAGGGTTGAGGGGAAATATATAAAGGAGACACGCAGTTTTCTCTCTCTCTTTTTGATTTAAGTTGCTTTTTGTGTGGGGACTAGCTCTATCTTGTGTGGTGTTATAACCTGGATAGTTTAATAAACAATATATTTGTATAGTTTTAGTCTTAAGTAAAAATTATTATACTTATATAAGTTATTGTTATGCAGTGTCACTATAAGAAAGTTATTGCTCGTGTGTCAATTTTATATAAAATTTTGGTTAGGTTGCTTTTAAATGAGCTTATTTTAAACATTTTTTAAATGGGACACAACGAGTTATATATATAGCTTTTATAAATGTTTATTAAAATGACTTCAGTGTGTGGTATAACGCTTGAAATTCGGTTTACAACATGCCGAGCGGTGTTTTGTAGATAATAATACACTTTGCCTTTTTTAATTCTTAATTCGACTAATTTTATAATACTTTAATGTCTATTATGTTAATCATTATATAATGTGCGAGCTTAT
The DNA here is from genome assembly GCF_036711695.1 of Zophobas morio. Taxonomy (NCBI): domain Eukaryota; kingdom Metazoa; phylum Arthropoda; class Insecta; order Coleoptera; family Tenebrionidae; genus Zophobas; species Zophobas morio. The sequence continues at coordinate 51,202 of NW_026972438.1, read as the reverse complement.
TATAACCTATACGGATAATATACAAATCTAAAGATTTTTTATTATTATATTTTTTTGTTAGATACCCTAAATTTTTGTACTTGTAATCACCACAATTTTAATAAACCTTAATTTTAAAGCCAGCAAATTGTTACTTAAGCTTCAGGCAATCAAAGTGTAACAACTTTTACCCCTTCATGGGGTGTATGAATTATATAAAGTGTTTTACCTTTAAAATAAAACTCCCTATTTTCATGATACAGGTAGAAAATTTACTCCAAAAATTTTAAAAAATTAATCGTTAAATACCCATTAACAGTAATTATGTCTTTATCTGCCCACACACCCACAAGAGGTTAAACTCTCATTTTGTTTTACATAAACACCACCGGAAGTAGTAATTAAATTAAAGTTTTTAAGTGTCTTCAAATTGTTTTTTACTATAGTTGGTGTAAAGTAATATTGTTCTACGTATTGTTTTTATTTATTTTAACTTATCTAACAAAACTACAGGTTGATTTATTTAACATTTTGATGGAAGCAGATACGTATACCGTAAAATGTCAAGCCAAACTGATTCAAAAAAAATTTTACTGAAGCCAACGAATAAAGAAGCTTTATTAGAAGAGTAGTGTACCTTTGTATGTTATACAGTGGAGTTTTAATATCTCACTTTTTTATAGTGCCAGATTTCAAAGGTCTGTAGTCCCTTACATTAGCTCAGAGTTAAAACTCTCCTTCGAGTGTTATGAGTCTTTCTTTATCATCCAGTTGTACGAGGGTACGCTCATGAGTTCTATCTTTTATATAGCCTTAACGCGTAAACCAATATGACAACTTTACCTATATATTTTACTCATTATAGGTCACTTAGTCAAGTCGTACATCCCGTATTTGGTGAAGAGTACTGGTATTATGCTTTTTTTTTGTAATTTTATTATTTTTTATCTCAACTTAAATTTTAAGATCAGCCCAACTACCATAACTACCCAGAAAGTTATGTCTTCCATGCTCTTAGGAATTTAATTTTTTTCAACTTGATTTTCTATATTATTAGTTTTTGTGTTTATAGTAATTCGTCTGAACTCTTGGAAAAATCTTTTCTGGTTGAATTTATTGTTGAAACCGAAAATGGTTTTTTAAATATTGGTGTTTTAAGCGTTTTAGTTAAATTACATGAGTAGGAAGTGCCATCACTGTAAAATCTAAAATAGTAACATGTCCCGGCGCCACCATAACAAGTATTTTTACAAGTTTACATTCGTGCTCGTGAATAGAAGTGTATACTAACCTAAATTTTGATTAATAACTCATAACTTCCCCAGCAAGAATTGAAGAGATTAGCAGAGAATACCTTCCCATATGGAACGAGGCTTTAAAGATTGATCTTTCACCAATAGTTTTTCTTGGCAACTCAGAATCGAATTTTTCCTTTTTAACTGGTGTTTTAATTGGCTAGTTTTATAATGAATTTTACTATCTAACGATAGTCAATTTATTATATAATTTTTAGGTTTTTAGCTTTTATTAAACTTTTTATATTAACAACTTGAACGTTACCCATAGTTTTACTTTTTAGATTTTAACCATAATAAAAAATTCTTAAACGTTTTTAAGACAAATGTTTATATTAAAAGTAATCTTCATCGGCCTTATGAATATTGTTGCCTTGACTTTTTTGGATGTAAATAATGATAGCTATAATCTGCTTTCCTTCTTAATTATTATATTAAGGAAAAACAATTATTTAGATAAAATAAAACTAAGAGTTATACTACTTGTGGACTCACAGAGGTCCTTTGAAACAGAGCTCTGCCTTTCTGATGTTGCTACTTTATCTGTACGGTTATATTAAACATAGATATATATATATGTATGTATATGTATATTAATCTTACTGTATAAAATTGATTTTAAATTCATAAATTTTTTTCCTCTTTTTTTATTTTAAAGGCTAGCTAAATGTTTGTAGTTATTTTAAATTAAATTAAAGTACTCGAATGTTTGAGTGTGGCTATAAGGATTGAATTATATTTATTCTATTTGTAAAATAAGAAGTGAAGTTTTTAGTATATATTATTCTTCGAGATTCTTATTAAAAGTTTTTTTACTTGATTTCTCCTATTCTAGTCACGCAAAAAGACGTATAAGCTTCACTATTTTTTTCCTAAAAGTGGTAGAAATTACAAGAGAGTTAGGTTCCTTCTTATATATTTAATAACTTTTGACTTCTAAAAAATACTTTTTTAGAAAAGCTTATGGAGCTACTATTTACCATTTTATCAAATCCTTTTCCTTGAGAAAGTTATTCTCTCTTCAAACATATTTCATTTTGATGTCATGCTTTTTCGTTGTGGTGACGCTTCTCACCGTCGCGATACTACTTTATCAAGCTATTAACGATCATCTCGAGCAAACTTCACAAAGCGCTTCCCAGAGAGTTTGAGCACCGTATTTTGGTATTACGCCTTCTCTCTCACTTCTTTTTTCTTTGCAGATTCTTTTAAACACTGCGTCAACCTTTGAACTTGTTCTCCAGTCAGGTTTTTTAATTATGAAATTACGAATAGAGAGTAAGTGCTGAAGTTAAGAATCCATTCTAGTGCAGGCTGCACTCATTTCAACAGCGACTTTATTCAATTCTCCTTTGTTAGACTACACCTCCAGAAACGTTACAGAAAATGTAATATTCCATGTGCTCTATCACAATTTTAAACAAGCAAGGTCTGCACACTTAATAAACCACTTCTGTAAGGTTGGCCATGTTTTTTTAGAGGAATGTATATAAACTTTCCCGAGTTATTCCCGAATATCTACGTCGCATCCGCCCCTCCTTATCAAAAGTTTTATGCTTCCGCCGTGTATTCCTTACCACTAAACCAAGTAAAGTTAAAAGTTCCGGTGGATACTCACTGTCAATTACTCTGATCCTGTAGGGAGTATCCTTCCACAGTGGTCTCGAGGCAACGCCACTCAAAAGTTCAGAACCGCCTTATTATGTGCTCAAACAGTATTCTTTGAACAAAAATTGCGATGTCTTAAATTATTCTTGCTTCCTTGCAAACTACTCCGCTGGAAAAACTTACACGGTGAAAAGTCCAATATTCGATCCGCGGGTTAAAACTTTCTCCCTCTCGAAAGGGCAGATTGTCATTTATAATGTGACCAATTTCTTTTTTAGTCGCGCGCGTGGTACAAGGCGTCATTATGGAACCCAAACATCACGTGGACTAATATTTACAAGCTGACTCACAGCGAAAACGTGTTGGGCATCAGCTTGGGTCAGTGACTTTATTGTAGTAACCTTTTGTAGCTCCATCGTGCTATCGTTACAGCTCTACGTGTGCCCACTGACCTTTCTTTGCCGGTACGCTACATTGTAGGTGTCGATATAACTATCAGCGCATTGGACGCCATGCTCTGTGAGTTTATACTTAAATTCCGATTTTCCTTTCTTACGATGATTAGCCTCTGAGGATTTCTCTACATTTGGCTATGCCTACGTAAAGGAGGTTAAAACAGACTTTCTTGTTGCTTCTTCTCAGCCCACAAGGCTACTAAACTCTGATGGCTCCCGTATCACAGTTTTTCAAGTATTGGTTTCTTCTTTTTCCGCTTCGATTGGGTAACTTCCTGCTACAGAGCTCAAACAGTAAAATTCGAGAAGCCGAATTGGCTATAAAGAAGTACTGCTCCGCATCGTCTAAAACACATCAAGTGCATAAGAGTTTTTTTCATATCACCCCCTTTGAATAACCTGGTTGCGTTGCGTTACGCACAGATATCTTGCCGGGCTGACACTATGAAAATTAGCGCAGCGCATATACACCTTGGAAATAACACGTGGTCTATAGTGGTCAAATTCTTTAATGCACAGAATTCGTTACATTTCCTATATAATTACTATTTTTCAGGTCGCCCTTCCAGCTTCAGACTTAAGGTTTGCGCTTAACGAGGTCGCTGCTATAAGTTTGACTGTCTCTCTCGGGTTTTTTTTCTTGTGCATTTTCCTCTTATCTTTCTTAGGTACTTTTTATAATAAAATGTTGTATTGCTCAGTTGCAATATCCTTGTGGCTTATAATATAGCAACACGTGTCTTGACGTACCAACTAAATCTCTGCACCAAGCAACTCTTACGCCTTTCCCGGTTAAACTTCTCGCAGGGAACTCCTCGTTTCGGCGTCAATTTTCCTGTTCTTTTGCTTTCAGACCTCCTCTTCTTAAAATGCTTTAGAATTTTTTTATTCTAAAAGGTAGTGGAGATCGCTAGGGTCTATCAAGGCCTCTCCAAGGCACTCCCCTGTTATATCTGTGGTTATAATTTTTTGTGTATTGCTATGATAGGTTCAGGCGTCTCTGGTCTCCTTTGTAAGATATGTTCCTGAAGCGGTTGTTAAAGTTCTTATTTACTCAGAAAGAGTTGCCACGGTGGAAGCCAGTAATCGAGTTTTAACGGTGACATTGTTGTTATCGAACTTAAATTTTGCAAGGTGTAAACATTTATATTCCAGTTATTTTTTGCTGAAATTTCCAACTTTTCCTCCGTCACTCATCGAATGTCGTCGGAAAAGTTAATTTTTTTTTTAAAGTTGGTTTTATACTTCCAATTACAGTTTACGAAAACTTATGCATAGTCAACTTTTCAGAGACTACTATTCATCCGTCGCTAAGTTGGTAGAGCAGAACGAGGGGACGGTAGACAAGTACATGGGCGAGGCCCTTATGGTTCTTTGGAACGCGCCCAGTAATTTTAACTGTTTAGAATAGTTTTTAATAGAACTTTTCACATAATTGGAGTAGAACTCATTTCGAATTATCCAATAAAGGCATGCCGTGCAGCCCTTGATTATAGAAAAGCCCTTAAAAGGCTTTGCTCAGGTCTAATATTTATTTATATATGGACTCCAGCAAAAGCTATTTTATTTGGTGCTATTACACTAGACGTGACCCGGCAAGGATTTCCCAGCTTAGAATATTCTGTTGGTGTTCACACAGGTATTTCTTTTCTTTCTTCTTTAGGCTCCGTAATTAGAAGTTGGTGCTCAGGAAGTTGCCTAGTGGGAAACTTTGGGTCCACTTATCGCCTAAACTACACTGCTCTAGGGGACAGCGTCAACGTGGCCTCAGTACTCACAACCTTAGACAATCTCTTGCCTTCTGGGCTAGCTGTCTTGTTTTTAGCGGCTTCAAAAACTAAACAAAACCTATGGCACCGAAATAATTATTTCCCATGAAACACATGAATTTGTGAAAGGCACGTTTGGTGTCGTACCATTTATATAGTAATGTTTATATACATATAAAATTAGATGTATTTCTGTGTCGCCCATTGGACAAAGTCGTGGTAAAAGGTAAAACAAAGGTTATGCTCATCTACGAGTTGGTAGAAACTTTACAAGAAGCGGATATTGAGCAGGTCTTATGATAAACATTTATTTTGCCGCAAGTGTAGAATTTCTAATTAAGTAATTTATTTTTTAAGAAAAAAAAAGTGGCTCTCTTTAAAGACGCTTTCTATAAGTACATTCAAGGCCATCTAAAGGTTGCTAGAGTCGAATTTATAAAATTTTTGAATATCTACCCAGAAGATACGACGGCTAAAAAGCATCTCAGAACATGTGAAAAATATGGAGAACGCGAAATCGAGTGGAAAGGTTATAACGTCATGACTAAAAAATAATAGGTCTTAGAAACCTTAAAACTTACTCGGACACAAAAACCTTCTGCTTTTTATTAAGTGTTCGAGAAATAAACAGTTTTTAAAATATTACTCTTTAAGTATCACCAAATTAAGAATTATTTAAAACTATATGAGATTTAATGGCAGTATTAAAAAGGAATACCATCTTTTTTAAACTTGTTTGAAGTAATAAAAGTAAAATTACGCATCCAATAATTTCTGCTAGGTATTTTAATGAAACTTGAACTAAAGCAAACACTTCTCTTTATAACAAAATAATATTCACAGCGTAAAATAATAAATAATGTAAATATATATCATTGGTCCTGGCCTCCATCTTAAATTTGTTAAAACCAAACAAAATACAAAGAACACTCTCATCTACTGGCTTAAAAGTTGCTCTTTGTAGTGTAGGGTCAGAGTGGATGAGCTACTGAAAGTGTAGTGCGTTTGGCACTGCCACCACTGCTAGTCTTCGAGCGCAGTGCGTTTCTGTTTTTAAAAAAAACGTAGCGAGATCCTCTTAACTGAGCATTGCACTGAAGCACACAGTTCTGCTTAATGTGCATATTTCAAATACTCGTAACCGGCACTACGATTTTTCAAATTTTCTTATGCTTCCCTGTGAGATTAAAACCTTGCGAAGAAGCTCCTGGGTTTTTTAAAGTTGCTTCCGAGGCTTATGCAAAGGCAGTTAACTAGTAACAGCCATTATCGACATAATGGCACCTGTAAGCGACTGACTACGGGTTCGTCAATTACTCTGGAGAGTGTAAAAGGCTTAAATCCGTTTGCAATGGTTAGACAACAGACACCTCGACACGCTGGTCTGGAACGGAGGGAATATTGGAACATGAACAGCAGAAGTTGCTGCAGTGTGGAAGTATTATTTTTACGTCATCGCCTCCCTCCCATAGTTACATTTAACTTTTGTAACTTTGGCGACGCACACTTCTAAGATGGCTATAAGAAAAGTTGATATATACATATAATTAAGTCATAAATAAAAGTATACGAGTTTATAAAGGTTTGCACGATATACACAGTAGTTTAGGCTTGAACTATCGGTATGTTTACTGTATTCATAGCATTCTCACAATTTGTAATAATAAAGTATTGATTTTTTCATACGACAGTTACGATGTAACTGAGCGTTATGCATCAATCATGGAGGATTCGTGGTCATCCTGAGGACTTTGTTTTAAGATATTTTCATAATATAGTTGTGTCGTCCGCATATTGAGTCAGTGATACAGTACTTGATTTAGGTATGTCTGCCATATAAATCACGAGTAAAGGAGGCAATGAAAGTGATCCCTCAGGGACTCCATTTAAATCCCTCAGCTTTAACTTAACGGTTCCTATACGGTCTGTAAATTATCTATTTAATATATAATTTTTTGTCATCTAAGATAAGTGCATAGAAAAGTGAAACTTGGCCATCCTGTAGACAAACTTTCTGTGCCAAACTTTATCTAAAGCTTTCTCAATATTTAACAATATTATTGCGGTATATTTTTGATCTTTAAATACTTTGGTAATACATTCTAAACTTCTTAGTATCTACTGAAACTAAACTTATGGACCGTTAGTATTTTATATAGTGCCCTGGTTTTTATACAGAGGAAATGAAAACAACCTCTTCTAACTTCCAAAGACTGAAAAGTAGGATTTAGTTAACATGGAATAAAAAAGATCGTTTATAGAGGCAATAGCCTTAATGCCGATATGTTTGAGCATTAGGTTGGATATACCATCCCAAGCCTTTTTGGCCCGTAAGGAGTTGGTTATAGTGGTGATTTCTTCGCAAATAGCAGCATAAAGATTGTCCAAATTATAGTTAGTCTCCTGAAGCCGAAGTCTGTCTTGAATTGTGGTAAGTCTCGAAACATGAGGACAAGTGTTGAGAAACTAGATTTATCTCTGGCAGCATGGGCTACATCAGATTTCATGATATATGGGGGTATGCTTAATAAATTGCGGTAAGATTGCGGGGCCTTGTAAATTCTTAAAACGACAAGTCCACAAGACTTAAACATTTTAGCTTTGTTTCGCAAAGCTTTTTTATGTTTAATCGATCCTTCTTTAATAACTTATTAACTTTGTTGTAACCTTTTGGTCCTTAAAAAGGCCTGTCTTTATATATTTTAATTTAAGCTAGTGTTTCCTTTTAATTGTCTGTTGATAAGCTGGAGGTATTAATAGTTTAAAGAGCCTGGAAGCTTAAAGTTGAGGCAGAATTATAGCATTTTGGTTTGTTGATTCTGGATTATTGACTGCATCATCTTTACCTGACTCTAATGGTGGAAAATTATATTTATTTAAATTTTGGTTCAATAATGTTTGAAAGGTTGGCCAATAAGTTATTTTAATAGTGTTTGATCGTCCTGGAAAAACGGTGCCTTTTAGCTCCATAAGAACTGGATGATTGGTAGAGAACCCGTGAATAGGATTAATACTTGCAGTGACATCAGTGCTGTCCTATGCTGTAATGTAAGTTAGGTCATATGGCCCTAGAATAAGGGAGTCAGATGTATCAGCCCAATTAGTCCTCTCTATTCGCATAGCGGTTTTTACAATAGGCGGGCTTACAATTGAGATCTTCAGCCAACAAAACTGAGCTTGACAAGTTAAAATATATTTTGAGTCTTCATTAAAAAACTTCTTGCTCGGGGACTTGTGAGCTGAGATTTTTGATATGTGATCATTCTTCTGTAATTTGAGGCGGATAGCAATTGCTTCTAAACTCTGAAGATTGTTTATATTTATCTCCTTGTGTTAGATGTCTTTTCTAACTGAAAATTGCTTTCCTCCTCTATCGGAGGCCATGCGAACCCCCTCATTACCTTTGTTTCAATGTAAGAATAGCCTTTATTTGGTAGCGAGTAACAAGTTCAAATAATTCAGGTTTTTTGTTTCGTTAGCAGTCCACGTTCCAAGATTAAATTCTAATATCCTAAGGCAGTATTCTTATTCATCCCGATTGTAAGTTTCTCGAATAAATTGCCTGGTGATTTTAAAATTTGGTTACTATTAACCTTAGTTAGGGAGACTACATGATTAATTATTAATTTATATAAATTAGTAGAAGTTGAAGGTTTTATATTACAACTCGACATTTTTCAGGCATATTTCATTCCTGGTTCCATAGGACTATCTCTAAAAGGAGCATTTTTAGGGTGAGATATGCATTCTTCGTATATTGCAGTGTGGTCGCCCTTACAGTTTGCACATGTTGGCTTTTCACCTTTTTCTTTAGGGTATGATTTCGTGGCATGATACATTGCTTTTAACATATTTGTAGAGGAGGAATAAAATTTTTCTGTGTTCCCGAATAATTGGCATTTAAAGTAACTGATTAACTCTACCGCTATACTTTAAAGTTCTGCATACACTGCAAGTTATATACACTTTTTGCAGATTGCAGTAATTCAACCAATATTAAGGGCAGTGGAGTTCAAAGCTTGTCATATAGAGTTGCGTTCTGATGAGCGCAGATAGATGAAACTTTTAATTTTTTAACTCTCGTTTAATATATTCATCGTCTAGCTCAATTAAGACGCCGCATAAGACTACCTTCATATCTTTTTAAAAAGGTAACTAGTAAGTATAAAATGCACGCTCATTGGCAGTAAGTAGGCTGTACGTTCTCTAGACTTATATTCGGTAGGTACCCATTTTTTATTTCCATGTGTTCCATCTTTAGATAAGTAAAAAAAATGTTGTTAGCTTTATAATATTAAATTTAAAAAGTAAAGTTTTATGAAAGTTTCTTTTTTTTTTCCCTTGTAAAACAGGATTTAAAAAATGCATCTACAAAAAGAAAGCGGCCAAGATAAGCGCACATTATGATAAATGATGAATTAAATAAAATACAGTAACTGCTGTCATGAATAACCAAAAATCTGCTATAATTACTATGTTAATAAGTATAAATACAAACTTTTTTGTTGTGTACAGCTTTATTAAGTATTGTAAAAACTTTATATCAGTTTAACTAAACCCTAACGATACGGTTACTAATTTTACTTAAAAGTAAATTGGTTTTATATTTACTATAATTGTGAGATTAGCATATAGATATAAAGTAAATAAAAAAAATATTATAAAGAGGTTCTCTAAGGTTTTAAAGAGCCGCCCTTACCAATGCACCGTTATAGTTAGATAATACCTTAAGAATAAATTAGAAGTGTATTCAAATTGCTCCCAGCAACTGATTTAAACGTTTAACGTATATATATGTAATATGTAATACAATATAAAGAATTTATAAGGAGACTTTTATTAACTAGTTATTGAGCTGTAATTATACCCCTTCCAAAAAATACAAATATTCCTTAATTGCTCACCTAACTTTTTTTTTACATAAACATAAAGTCTGTTTTAATGGTTATAATTCTAATCTATGACTGGATTACGTTCAAATCATTTTCTATAGTTTAGACGTTTTGAAGCCTATGTATATTCTTCCTTTTTTTGTGATTATATTGTTGTGTCTTTCGTAATTTTTTTTGAGGTATTCTTCGTATTATTTGTTCCCGTAGGCTTTTATGTTCCCGCCTGAAAAATTTTTTTGTAATATGTCTGCTATATTGGAGGGAATATGGATAACTCCGTAGTTGCCCTTTTTCAATTCTTGTTAGCAATATGATATAATATTTCTATATGCTGAATTCTTGTTTTCTGCAATCCTCTCGGCATATTACCTTAAAGCTATGCATCTAGCTTAACAGGACAATTATAGAGTTTTTAATTATGTCAATGCTGGACTTTAACTGCTCAGGGTTCCAGTCTACTAGGAGTATATGTCCCATGGTAATCTGAAAACGTTCGTTGAAACCACAAATGAATAACATTCAGTAAGTACCTTGTTATCTGTCTTCGTTACATTTAAAGTTTAGGATATTATTTTTCTTTTTTGTGTAAATATCTCGACACCCTTTTAATCATTAATAAGTATTTTTCATAATTTTCTTGTGTCATGGGCTAGCGTATGCAAATCAGGTCTTGCATAATTAGTTAGATTTAGGATTTAAAAAATTTATAGTGTTCTGCATATAACCCAGTTTTCTCTTGGGAAGAGGATGTACCTTCACTTTAGTAGGTAGAAGAATTGTGTACTTGATCTTAGTATTATAATAGACGCTTAAACTAGTTGTTTACTGTTGTTATATTATATTATGGTCGCTTCAAAGACCAGTGGTTGTGTATTTATACCCAAATATTTTTTTAACACTACAGACATTTGAAGAGTATACCCTCTCTTGAGTTCTAGAATTATGCGAAAAGATACCAATCTCTAAAGTACACATTTTGCATAGGTTAAGTAGTGTTTAGATATAGCTGCTATTGACGTATTTTAACAAGGTGCTGGTTTTATAAGCCTTGTATGTAAAAATGCAGTAAAAAATTCGGCTGTTTTTATAAACATTTGTTAACATTACCAGCTTAAGAGTTTCGTTAAATAACAATGATGTATAAGTTTTAAGGTTGTCTATGCTCTTAGTTTTATGAAAACCTCTTGCAGTAAGTTTAGCTTAGTAGAAATTGTTTTAACATCAAACCTTTTATTGGTGGTAATGATGTATAAAAAGTTAAAAAACTTGATTCTATAAACTAACTAGCTCTATGGACACAAAAATATCACCTCCAATAGATTCTTATAGTTAAAGTTTTTATTATGATGTTAGTCCATTAAAACAATATTTTAATAGACAATTTATAAGGCTGTTAAAATTTTAAATCTATTAGAGGTAATTGGCGTCTGGACGGTGCAAGTTAGGTTATTAATCAAATTATTTTTAATTTTAATATGTTCTATTCTCAAAGATCTAAGAATATGAATTCTTTTTTAATTGCTCTCTCGTACTGACATTTATCGTTGGTGTCTTTCACTTCGATGAATGTTAAGTGATTGATTATCTTTTGATTTAAGCTTTTTTGTCAAATAGAGTTGGTATTGCAGTTAGTATCTTCATTCTTTCATACTGTCCTTTGAATTAGTACAATGATTTCTCTCTTCTTCATTATCATTGTCTCCGTTTGATGGACCAACAGTTTTTTTTAATGTTATTGCGTTGTAGTTCCTTTTTTTGAAATTTGAGTCTTATAATGAAAACGCAAAGTATCCTATGATGGGTCCTAATTTCAGAGAGCTAAAACATATAACACCAAAGGTTCACCCTAATATAATAATAATGAAAACTGCATGATCTGCTTGACAAACTTTGAAAGGAAAGTTATTTAGCTCAATAAGACAAAGACAAAGAGACTTGAATGAAATTTTATACACACAATTTAACTGGACGCGTTGTCACTATAGCGACAAGTTATTACAGACACTTTATTAACTTTGGCAAAATTAAGACATAAAAAACATCTTAACTCGACCGCATTAAGAAATCAGCTAATATATATGAGGTCGAACTTAATCGCAATTCCAGAAGAGGAGAGTTAGATTATAAGTTATAAGATGGTAAATAGTATTTAATTAAATTACTATAAACAAAAACCATTAAGTAAATATCTTAATTTTTATGCTGAGGATAAGAGGAATGTTGATACGAACGAAGCGTATTTCAAAATATTTTCTAAAAGAAATATATAAGGAAACGAAAAAGATTACTATTTTTGCCTGCAAACATTTTAATAATATTTGTTCTAATATATATATATAAACTAAATGAAAAGTTTTAAATCACAATAATTAGTTAAATAAATCAAGTTAAAAAATTAATACAGAAAATCCGCCTTAATCAAGAAGGATGGTTAAAAAAATGTGTTTAAATTATTGAAAATTTTATTGTTTATCTGTCATATGAAGACTTTATTTCTTCTCTAGTGGTTGTTAATTGCCCTTGAAAATACTTTCTTAGACAAGAAGTTCGTCTAAATCTCTCATTAATATTTTTAAACCGCTTTTCGTGCTACGTCTGTCTCCCTTGGGTCTTGTTCTTTTTCTCGGATCGCCACGACTTTCTTTAAAAAAAATGGTCATTAAGTATAACATGGCATTTAGCTCGAGATTGATTCCCCCTCCATATTTTATTTGAAACATGACCACTCAACTACTATTGACGGTGATTTAACTGTACAATTACGAGGAGGAACATTGACCCGATTTAAAGTGAATCTTGTATCAATAGTTGCTCACTCTGCCACACCCTCTTCTGGTTAATATATCCTAAATTTTATGATCTCTGAGGGCCGTAACGACATGCTTTAACCCTTTTACGGGAAAAACTCTGAGGCTTAAAATAAATTTGTTTAAAGTTCACAGGTAACTAAATTTACCACTTTTTCATACTTTATTAGTTGGCTGCCTAATCCGTTAGGACATGGTACTACTTACTAGATTGTTTCAGGGACGGATGCTGTCGTTTTGAGTCAATTTCCATAGACCTACTCTTTCAAACTGAAACTAGGCAAAAGTGGTAAACATAGTAACCAGTAACCTATAAGGGGTTGAAGGCGACAGGAAGTATCTTCAGGTTTTAAAGATTCCGCGGTAGCTGAGTTCTTTTTATGGAGTGTAGTAATTTTAAAGCTAGGTTACCCAACACCTGTCCTACTGTTATGCAACCGCCATTGAATTGCAAAACCTCTAAATACGCCGGAAAAAAGTATTTTATTACTTCCGCTATTAATTTTGAGAGCTTTGAACACTATCCCTAACTGATTCAAAAATAAGCTAGTTGCCTTCGGCCCCTAGTGAAAAACGGATCGGGGTCGAAAAATCAAATGTTATTTAAAATCTACTACTGAATTTTTCGAGTTAATTTTAAGGGACCTTTAAATTGTTGTTGACGGTTTGTAGCTCTCGAGAAACGTTATATATTGAGATAAAAATTACATTAACGACGTTGTCAGCTATTCTATTTTTGCTTCCTGATAAGCAAGCGTATTGCGATTTAAAATAAATTAAAGGTATCAGGGTTTCCATACAAAGTTAAGATCCTAGGTTCCCAAGACTCTTTAGAAATACCAAGTGCCCACAATTTAAATGATCGATACAAGAAGGAATAAATAAGTGAACTAATAAGTACATAAAACAAGAAAGGAGTTATAACACAAACTGATTACCTGTGCACAGACGAGAATAGAACCTATATACAGAAGCTTAAAGTGGTAATAGAACTTAAAAACCGAAAACAGTATAAAAGTAACTAATTATATTAAATTATTAAGTCTAAAAAATATTGAAGTAAAAATATATATTGAGATTAAAGTTAAAAGTAATAAATTATAGAAAGTTGTGAGGTAAAAATATTTATTTATATTATGGTTTGAAAATTTTATAAAAGACAATATTAAAGTAATAAAAAAAAACTTATAATGTAGGAACTAAGCAATAGGCGCTTTACGATTATATTTCGGCCCTAAATTTAAGTTATTAAGCCTCAAATATCTGTTTCTGAGGCAAATAAAGTATTGGGAAATTTAGAAAAAGCAGAGATCGCGAATTAAAATATTTTGACTAATGAAACAAAGCTTGGAGATGCAAGCCATATCATAGCAGATGCAACCCCCTCTAGTTCTACGGAACTTCGTTGTGTAGGAACTAAATAATGAATTCACTTCACGGCGCGGTGTAAAACCTACAAATGCTAGACTCCAGCACACTCCAGTTCGCGTCCCCATCCCCGGAATAATTAAACTATGTATGACTTTAAAATAAAATAAAATATTTAATAAGGTTAAAAGAAGGTTGGAACCGCTGCCTTTATAAATACATTTTTGCTCCCTTAAGAAGGTAGGCCACTTGGTTCCATAAAAATCTAACTAAAGTTAGCGTCAAGAAAAGTATTATTTAACAAACAAAACTTTACCACTGATTACTTGATTTTTTTTTTATAAATGCTACCATACCTAAGTGAATGGTAATAATCTTATGTTATCGTATAGCTTATTTTAAACGAGTAAATATTAAATTACCATGCACTATTTTTTACTCTGTAACCTATTGTATTGAGGAGTGTACTGTATTATATCACATAAAACTAGAAGTCGAGATTGACTTCAAGCTCATGTAAATATGTAGTCACTATGAACACGGATTCTTATTTTACCCACTTTTTTTTACCAAAAAACCAAGGATTATAAATGTTTAATAAAATTTTTAGTAGTTTAAGTCCTTACCCTAACTTATGGTCGTTAATTAAAAAACAGAAGTTTATTAAATAGACCTTTAAAAAAAGGAAAAAGCGAAAAAAGAAAAATTCAAGATTATTTATTAATTATAATCTCACTGTTCACCTTAAAATCGTACTTAAAAAAATTATAATCTATGCTTATGTGAATTTGGTAATATATATTTTTATAAACGTAGTAAATTTTTTGTAACATTAATAAGGTCCTTGTACCTATAATAATACAAGAAGAGAAAGTATTAACTCACGGCTGTAAAAAAAATATATGCACCAAAAAAAAAAACCAAATGGGTTCATAGAAATTAAAACAACAGTCGTCTAGAGGTTAAACTAATATTAAAACGCGCATTAAACAACGTGAAGATTTATCTTACAGACCAGCTTTGCAAATTTCACTAATGGTTAAGTACCAAATGATGCATGCATAAAGGTAAGAAGCAATCTTATCATTACAATATAAGATTTTTGTTTCCACATATATTACCTTATATCATTACAATATAAGATTTTTGTTTCCACATATATTACCTTATTACGCCATTACTGATCTATGGTTTTTTTTATTCTTTTATAAGGATTCATTTTTTAGTAAAAATAAATCGATAATTGTTTTTGCGTTTTTTCTCCAAACGTTTACATCTGGCGCGTCTTGAAATTTTAAACACTTTTATAACGTACATGGTGCCCAATAAAGTTCAGCATGGCACTAATTACAAATCCCATTGGTTTTTTCGATTTCTATATTTAGCTTGAGTATTCTTCCTATTGAGCACTCCGAACTCTAGTCGTTTTTGTATGTTAATTACTTTTTTTTAAGTGGCACTATTAAAAACTTAAAATTTTTTACATCAAAAGACTACCGATTTTTATAATAATGGCGGAGGTTTTCTTTTTTGCAGTATATTTAAAAACTTTATTAACAATAAATAATATCTTGAAGCCTACCTCCTTATCGGAAGCTGACTTTAGGAAACGTTATGGGAACATAGTAACAAAAAGTGTCGCAAGGAAAGCATTAAACAAGGTCTTTTTTTAAAATTTCCTTCGTTATCATTATTTTAATATCTTTAAAATTATAATATTTCTTCATTTACTTTTTGAATAGGACAGACACTATTTTGACTCTGGAGATCATGCCTTATCTAAAGCTGGTAAGGCGGAATGCCCTCTTGGTAATAAAATTCCTTCACCGGAAGTTATTACTTCTCAAGTTCGTAGGAAGCCGAGTCAGTTGCAAGTAGAACACTTAAGCCAGGAATCTTAATAAATTTATGACAAATATACTAGATATTGGTTTTAGTAGATTTTGAAATTGTTTATAGCATGAAAGTACGTTTGAGATAAAGTTAAATAAGATTTGAGTTTTCTTTTATTCTTCTTTTACGATTTTTATAACTTTTATTAGAGGATTAGCGACTTATAAACAGGACGCGACTCTATTTTTTAAGAACCCCTTTCTCCCTTATCTTTCACTTTACACTTCTCAGATTTTTACTTTTGATCTTTACTTTTTTGGAATCGCAAACTATATTGGTGGGACTTCGTTATAACGGTATACACTACGTCGAAAGTTAGGGACACACAATCTGTTAATTTACAGCTACTTTACTTTATTAATTATATATTACAAGGCTTTTGGTCTTTTCAATTGAAGACGTAAAGTAAAGCAATAATAAATTATTGTTTTGAAAATAAAAAGTAAGACAGTCTACCTGTATAGTACTCATTTAGGGAAGCCTAAAATTTTAAAGCTCATACCCTTAGCAAAGGGGAGGGAGAGGCATCAAGCTTCACACAATAGCTAAAACACCTGCCTATAAAGTTCACTGGAGTTACCTTATATTTTAATTTTGCTGTTCTATTGGGATTATAGTAACTTTTAAAAGCTTATTATGATTTATAAAAACTTTAGTTCTAATGGTAAATTGTGCACCCTCGACGTTTTCCTATCGCTTGTAAGTATGAGCTATTAGATTTACCTATAAACTTAGAAAAAAATTTTAAATTGCAAACCCAAACCGCTTGAGCAAGTAACGCAACGTTATATGTAATTAAAATTGATTTATATATATAATGCCTAACTTTTTTGTTACACGACTTTTTACTATAGCTGTTGAATATGAGTTATTAGATTCGCGTTCAAAATTTAAAATACTTTTTTGAAATCACAAACCCCAACAGCTTGAGCACGAAACGCCATTTATTTATATTTCAGGTTTTATATAAAATACCAACTTTTTGTTAGATATGACTTTATTTATTTATAAAAAGTTTATTATTAACTTTCTAAACAATCCTTGCAGATTCTAAGTACTGAAATTAACTTAAATTTTACAGGGTGAGTACTCAACTTTCAATTTTATAAATCTTTCTAGTACTAATTTTTAATGCGGCGCACTTTAACTCTGTTGCTTTAGAAAACATAACTTATCTTTATTGTTAAAGAGCCTAGTCTTCGTAGTCCGGCACCGCTTCATCATTTATAAGTTCGATCAATTTCAAGTAAATTTCAGATTGTTCGTCTCCTTTTAAAGCATCTTTCACAAAGCAGCATTCAACTTTCATTCTAATCTGTATAGGCGCTAAATAACGAAAAAATAAATTTAATGGGATCGCCATGCCATCTCTAAAGCCCCTCGTAATACTCCGCAGAGGACGTTAGAATAGCACAAGTTTGCGTAAATTTCTGGAAGTTCAACAAAATCGGTTAAAGGGTTTTCGCCAATAATTATAAAACATTCTGTATCTAGGTTTCAAGGAATTTAAAATATAGTTAAATTAAAATAATGGATCTTTTTCTCACCTATATTCTAATTTAACTTAGTTTTAAGTAAATTAATGAAAAAAATTTGAAAGGAAAAGAGGGGAAGATCTACTTATAAATCACAGTATCTTGTTATACCTTCAGGCTTTGGTTTTCTAATACTAGGCTGAACTCCCAGGTACAACGGAAAGGCATTCTTTTATGATGAAAAATATAAAAGTAAAGTTAATGATTACTATTCTTTAAAGCTGATTGTCTTAATTTACTTATGAGTTGTACAATGAAAATATATCTGCACAGCAGTACTCCTTCAAAAATAGTAATATACTTTTACTATTACTTCCACCGTCTCATTAAAAGAAGCACAACGAAAGTTCGGTTCGCGAGCAAGAAAGTCGTCTATCAATCTTATTCCAATGTTATAGCCTCTACTTGTACTTGTTTAATTCGTATGTTACTCAGAAGAAATGAACTTTTACATTTTTTCTAATTGATTATTGACTTCACTGACATCTCCAAAGTCCTTTAACAGTTGAACAACGAAAGAACCGTAAGTAAGACTAAACAGTTCAGAATTCTGGGTATAAATTTTAAAAAAATAACCTTAATTTTAAAAAATACGCAAAAAGCTTTAATTTATACTAAACGTCAGAATATATATAAAAATTTATAAAAGTGTTTAATATACCACTTTCCTTCTTTCAGCTTCTGTTTGAATTATTACTTTTGACATTAAGCTGGTAGCGTAAAAAGGTTAAGTAAAGCGCAAAGTATTTGATAGCTACAAAAAATACTCAATTTTTTTTATTAATAAAGTGAATTTTATACACAAAGCGATATAAAGTAATTGCATAAGTTATTTTTTCCAGTATAGCAATTGCTTGATAACCGACACCAGAGTTTCCGAGTATTCACATAACAACACCATAATATTTAGCCGAAATTTTAATAAAAAGGGGTTGTTGCTTTAAATTAAATACTCTTAAATACTTTATTAAATTAGAGAAATTTCTTTTTGTTGATTTATTTCCATCTTTGTATTATCAAGTACTTAATATTTTTTAAAATAAAATGTTTATAAATTAGCAGGATTTTTACTCATTATGTGTACTAGTTGCGCCCACAGATGCCTTTATATAGATTTGTAAAGTTTCACTACAAAACTAAATTGTTTATCTTAACTATTCTGGCGTCCTTGCTTTAGCTAGATTCCGAACGATCTCTAAGTTAATTTCTAAGTGGTTAGCTTTCGAAATAATACTGGAAACGAAGGGAACTTCTACGATTAAATGATTTCTACGAAAATACTGAGGCGAATGGTAGATATAAATATTAGAGTAGAAAGACGTAGAACTAGGGATTAAAAGATATGTACGCAAGCATGAAAGAAAATGAACAATACCGAAATAGAGACCTCGATTGATTAAAGACTATCAACGAGTTAAGCAGAACTCATAACTTAGATGGGTCTGTTACTTAGAACTTGATACCTTACTAACTGGTTTCCTGCTCCCTAAAGATGGGCACCCCCTTTTCGACGTGGTGGAAATTCTTTCAAGGGCGACGGGCATACATATTAAAAATAAAAATGGAACAGAACAGGAATCCCGAGTGTGCTGAAGTTAGCTGGGAATCCTTATGCTGCTTCCATCATGTTCTTCGTTAATAAATAATATTAACAATGCAGTTGCATAAAACAACTTTTGAATGGCTTGAGTAAAATTAAAGGGCCCACTCGGCAAAAATTTGTTTTGACAACCTCATTTAATTTAGGCATTTTACGAATTTTTAAAATTACATATTATAGTATCTGGGCATTTTTTATTTTATTTAACTATCCTACAAAAATCTATTGGAAACGCGGGCACTTAAATTCAAACTGACCTAGGTTTTTAGATTTACTAATAAAAGGCAACAATAATAATGAACTGGATTGATATTAAAACATATTAAATTTAATATATCAAGTAAAGAACTTAAAGTTTTTCAAAACTTTCTCACTACCTAAAAAAATTTTTCAAAGAAGGTGTAAAAGTATCAATAAAATAGCTTAAACAAAGCATGTCTAAAAGGCATATTTTCAAACTAAAAGTTAACTATAAAAGAATTATTTAAACTTAGGTAGCATTAATAATTAGAGTAATAACGAGTACAAAGTCGTAAGCTACTCGGATAAGCTAACTGTTAAGATAATTAACGACTCTAAGTGATATAAATGCGTACAAATTTTATGCAATTGCAAATCTTGTAACATATTTTAGACTGTCCAGTAATTATTTTAAAAATAGTTTGAGACCATAGATAAAGTTATTTTACGTCATGGATTTAAACTTTGAAACAGTTGTGGCGGACGAGTGAGTTTCTTTTTTTAAGTACTACCTTTAACAATGCCTAATTCTGTCGTTTCCTACTAATTTAAGTTATATATATATATTATTGGTTCTAACTCTAAAATCGTATGACTTAATCCAACTTCACAGGGTATTACGGGGTAAACTAATAAAGGGTAGAATTTAAAACCAATTATCATTGGTTATTTACATTCTTTAATCCCTTTCTTACTGAAAGATTTTCGCCACACCAAAAATTAAACTTCCAGTTTGAGGGAGTGAGATAACGAGCCCTAACACTTACCAAAACGAATTTGCGACCTCCATGTGCATTAAAACTAAAATGATTTTACTTTAATTTAAAAACTGCATTCAATTAGTAAGTACACAGGTATAAACACTTTTAGTGTAGCCTACCATGGAAGTCCGAGCTTACACACTGTAAGGCCCTTAGGCACTACAAACTTGTGTTACGTAGCCATATTCGTAAGGCAAAGCTTAAACAATATAACTAGGAAAAGAAAAAATTGTTTGTTTATCAAATAATTGGAAGAGAAAAAAAATTATACAGCAAACTTGAGTCAACCGGTCTTTTTTATACACTTAAAGATTTGGGGAACACACTACCGACATGGTTAACCTAGGGCGAGAAAAGTTTGTGGTTTTCAAAAAAATTTAGATATCTGTATTTAAAACGTTATACTACTCTTATTTATAATAAATAGGCCAGCACTAATGAAGGAATAAAGGATATGTATTATTTCGGGGTCATTCGTGCATACTGTTGTAGAGGCAGAAAGGGTTTAGCTGAAAAAAAAACATATACTCAATTTTTAAGTGATATAAAAGTTATAATAATGCCGACCTATAGTTTCACTGCATGTAAGTTTTTAAATACCCTCTCGGCTAACATTTTTATTTAGAAAAATCCTTTTTAAATCTTGGATTTTAAAATAAACGGGGAGGTTTTAGTCTATTTTTAGGAACATAAAATAAGTTAGAAGTCGAATTTTTTTTTATTACTTTATACCATTAACTAGCCTCGCCTTTTAAAAAAAGGAAGTTTATATTACAATCCAAAAACAATTATTAAGTTCCTAGATCCTTTTTTACTTTATGCATGTTTTATGTTTTAAGAGCTTATAATGAGAATTGATAAAAGATTATGAAACACTCATTCTAAATTTATTCGTATACTTTACATTTAATTTGTAATAACTGGGTCATGTGTGCATGCAGGCCTTTCACAAGGGCCTAGGCCACCCTTTCGGCTTCGTTATCTGAGTCAATCGAGTGAACTGTTATCCACCCCAATAAAGGTGTACTATCTACACATTTTTTAACAGTGTTGGGAGTATAACAAAAGAAAAAAAAAAAACTTGTTAGCACCTGTAGGCAAATAGGAGTAAAAGTCACTTCCAAGCGAATTGTATAGCAGCTGTAAGGCTGTAGGCTCAAAGAGTGAGACCTTTTAACCTAAATTAAATTTTAATGCAAGAAATGAAGTAAATAACAAATAAATAGGACCTTATTTATGGGACAAAATGCAAAAAAAAAAAAAAACTTGTATTCTTCCCTTGTTTCTCGCACTTGTTAAGAACAGATGCTTTCATCTTGTGCTATATCACCAAAATTCTAAAAATTAAATAAATCTGCATGTTTTCAGCTTTTACGGGCCTTCTTCTCTTTATTTAAAGGGGTTATGGCGTACTAACCTGCTAAAGCCCTAAACCTTCTTAAACTTTTTAGAAATGCCTCGTACTTTGTTTAGTTTACAAACTTATTGTTAAAGATCTTAGTTAGATTCTGTGAAACGATAATATTTCTTATCGATTTACTTAATTATGCCAACAAAACTGAACTTTCGGTGTATAAAGTAGATGGTTTTCTTTCTCTTGTGTGTAAAAGACCTTTTAATTTGTTTAAAAACTATTCAGCTTATAATTTTTTCTTTGTACGTCCTCTTTTTTTTTTTACTGGGGCATTAGTACCTTCATTCCATCTTCTATACTATCCGAATTAATTGGGGCAAGGTCAAATACGCAATCCATCTGAGGCAAGCGTGGTGAAACGAAACGAATCCGCGACCTTGAATTTACAGGTTAATGCTCTTAAGCTTCCAACTAACTCTCAATTTTGATATGAAGTGTTTACGTAAGTGCCCTATTAGATTTTCCAATGCTCGCCTTCATTTCGAACTAATTTTTTATAGTATTTCTCTTCATAAATAACATAAAATTTTTATTGCTTTGATATTTTATAAAATACATTTAGTTTAAAAAACTGTAATGCGATATTAAAAAGATCCTCACATTAAGTTATGTTTAAATTTTAAGGGCTGTCAAAATAATTACTTCTTTTGTCTATTGCCTGCACAACATTAAAGTTGAACGGTGATTGAATATTTAGTAGGGCTAAAGAGTTAGTAAATGCAGGTAGCGCATACTTGTTTTAAATGTACTTAACATACAATGAAGTTTTTCTACTCCTTTGGTGCGTGCATGGTTATCAAGGATCATATAGTAACAGAAATTCTACAGAAAAAATTGTCTCTTTTTCTTCCAGGCAAAGTCGAAGAGTGAGAGCAAACCTAAGATTAAAAAAATTAAAAATTATAAGTTTTTTAATTCTATTATAAAGAGGTAAAAGTTTAAAACTAAAATTTAATTTTTATAAATTTTTTTTGAAACTTTGGCTTCCACAGTGTTGCCAAAGTTTTTTAAAATTTAAATTTTAGTGTTAGAAAACAGTCAATTAACAATTCTTAATACTGTAGGTTATATGGCCCAGTTACAGTGCACAGTTAAAAAAAAAATAAAAAGGGTAGATCCATACAACTGAGGATATGCTCTTTGCATTTATATTAATTTTAACTGGTAGATTTAATCTCACAAGATTATTTTAAAATTGTGTATATACTATCCTTTCTAATTCGATAAAATAAGATTTCGATCTTTCGTTTTTGTGGCATCTTTTCAGTCTCTTGGGGTGTGAAGAAGTTTTAGCTTTGTTATCTAAAGAGCAAGTTTAATGTATTGATTTGGCCTATAAAGTCGAACAAATTGTTGATAGTAACTGTCTACAGATACATTATAGGGAGCTTAATGTCGGTAGGGCTTGTGTACTATGAAAAGAGCCTAAAAGCATAAAAGGAAATTTTAAACACATTTATAAATGATGTTTTAGTAGCAAAAATGAAACTTCTTATCCGCATGGCATTTAAAAAAGCTTTTTAAAATAAAAATTATGAACTAACAAGCTCACAGGCATCAACTTTTTTAAAAAATAACTTGTGTGACAATCAAGTATAAGTGTGAGATATTGACACGTCGCCAGAGTTTTAATATTACTAAAAAATTAGCAGGGTGTAGAGCAAAACAAAAAGTGGAGAGCATGTGATAACTTCATTTTATATGGCATTAAACACCTTTCACTACTCTAAAACATATCTTTTTTACCACAATTTTTTAAAGAGCATGACCAAAACGGTTTAAAATATTCATATATGCTTTGGTGCACGTATTAGATGGATGAGAAGCTTACAGTCGGGAGTAAGCTAGTATTTATACAAAACAAAAATATTATAAAAATAAGTCAGCAGTAACATAGAATTAGATTTTACCGCTTTGTATTAAGGGCGTAAATAATAAATTTTTTGATTGGCACTGTAATACTATCAGGGGGTGTTATAATCCTAAAGAGTCTATAGTCACGAGCACTTTTGTTGCTTGAAGGGGTTCAGAGAAAGCCTCCCTGGTGGGAGGATTATAGGATTTGTAAAATTAAATAATAAAGCGCTTTTTACTTTTATTCTTGACTCTTCTGCCTTACCTTTTCTAACTCTCAGTTGTGCCCTAGCTGTCCTTATATTTTATTTTAATAAAAGTTCTCTTTTCATATTTTCTGCTTATCTTTGTTTTTAGTTTTAGTCGACCTTGTTATTTCTAATCTCTGCTACTTCGCTCTTTTTATTTCCATCGAACTTTATAATCTATACTTGGGTTATATCAGGTAGTGTCTTTGAATAGCATGTAATTTTCCAAATAGAGTTTAACCGCAAAAAAAGTCATTCCGAATAAGGTTTTGTTGGAAATAAAACAGAGATTTGCAAATAATCAAATTTTTTAAACACCAACAACAAAAAGGGCGAGAAAAAAAAAAAGAGCGGGAGGTACTTAATTATAAGTAGTCAAGCTGTTTATAACCTTTGAAAAGGTAAAAAAGCTTTTCAAATTATGTTTATTAGTTTAGAATAAGTTAAAGATTAATTAAACATTTGTTAAATTATCCTGTTATAAGAGTTGATAACTACTATATTTGTATATAATAGATATTGGTTTACGTACCCCTGCCAAAATGTTTAAAATTGCGTTTATTAAAAATACTTTTTAATTTAAGGTTTTTAATTGGTTTGTCTTTTAATTATAGTTTCTGTTTAGTTTACTTATGTATGGTGTATGCGTAGGCTGTTAAATATATGTTAGTGTTTGTAGATTTAAATAAACCCCGATTTAAAATCGCGACCAGAAGGCGTTTTAAAGGCCTTTCTAAAGATTAAGTGGGACTCGGGTTGTCTTCATTATTCTAGTTATAAGACTCAACTTTGTATCTCAAAAAGCATTTATGAAGCGACGTTTACGTCCATAAATGTACTAACGTAACATTAGCTAAAGACTACTTTTTGCAACGTTCTCTAAAGCCCATTGAAAACTTAATGTGGGAGTAGACAACTTCTTTATTAGTTATATCGAGCCATGATCCCTACCGTGAGATAGAAACTGAAGCTGGTGGAAGTACAATGGCGAAAGTTACTTTGACTATGAAATAAAATAGAATTTTTTAGAATTAAATAGCTTGAGTGGGTGATAAATTTTTTTAAGTGAAGTCGGTATTATTTGCACTATTTAAGAGTCTCTAATAGTTGGTCTATATAAGCGTATGCTCTTCACATGAAGGCTGCTATAATATTTGGGATACTACGCAGTAAAACAAAAGAAGGTAACGTCCTGTACTACTAGAGACTTTTTATTTAAAAAAAGAAATATGATAAAGCGACCGGATGACAAAAATAATCACCAACACCAAACTTATGCACGCATAAACTATTAATTAGAGGGATTAACTTACAATTGACATGTTTAATATTTAACAAACAAAGTAAAAGATTTTATTTAAAGTTATTTATAAATGTTAATGTTAATTCAAAAAAATATATATATTTATGTCTTTTATTAATTATTATTACTATTTTTGCATTCTTTGCGCTACTACTACGAAGGGTTTTACATAAGAGCAAATTTCGTATTAAATATATTTTACAACTAAAGTTCGACAACTCTGATTGTAAATTCGGTGGTATTTTCTTAAGGATTGTAGTGAACACTGCAGGCATCTGTAGATCTTACCAAATTCTGTTTTGGTATGAGAAACCAACAAAAGTGTGTGTGTTTTATTTATTTAATTTATAGCACTGGCTTACAACAGGCGTGATTTAGTACTGCTTAGCCTACTTTCCCTCTACTAATTGGGTGCATAAGCCACAACTTTTATAGCGACTTAATGCGCCATCTCCGAGAAGAACGGTTGCGCTTTTATAATCACTGATAGATAGTACATATCAATAAGGTGTAATGGCAAATTAATAACATTATTACATGTAATGGAAAAGTAGAGAAGTTTTATTACCATTATATTATGTAAATTACATATTAATAGGTTAATTAAAATAAAGTATAATCTTACCATATTCTCCCCTCTGATAAATCTAAGAAATGTTTTGGCCGCGAGTACTTGGTGTACCAATGAGGGTTATAATTAAGTGCCTGTCTAATTAGTAGTTGTAATGACTACAGACTCCAGTAACCCAGTTTCATTAGAGTTACACTTTCTGTGTAGCTGGCTGTTGCGCACATATCAAGGAGCTTTTAACACTATTCTCAGAACGCGATTTTGTAGTATTCGTAGTCGATGAACATGTTTGTTTTAGGGTTATATCTGGCAAAAGAGACGTAATCAGCAGCGAGCGTATTACCGATTTGTATAACAGTTGCTTGTTTAAAAAATACAAGTTGCATTCCTACATAGTACGAAATAAAAAACGGCTATAGCTTGACTGGTTTTGGAAATGACTTAAGAAAGATGCGGAGTTGATCTTAGGCTGTGGTGAAGCAGAGCCCCGGAATATTTAACCTTCTTACTTCGAGGAGCGACAATTGGGTTTAGTGGGAGGCTAGGAGTCTGGGGAAGTAACCTCCTTTTTGTTATAATTATAAAGTTACTTTTTCGACGCAATAATAATTAACCTCCATGTTGAAAACAATGTCTTAAGTACTGCCAAATAAGATATATGTCCATAAACACCAGTCAGACGGATTTTGAACTATAATATAAGGCTGTGTCATTAGTGTACTGGACTAAGTTTATATCTAATTATTGTGGCATACCGGACATGTAGCTAGAAAAAAGTAAAAGGGATAGTGAGGAGCCTCGTGGGGCACCCATCTTTGATTGACTAATAGCGATATTTAACGAATTTATACTAGCAGTAAAAGTTATATCCGTAAGGTATGATTGTACTGTGGTATTTAATTTCAAGACCAGACCAGCGTGCCATATTTTATCCGAAGACTTTCAATATCTTCAAAGACCACAACTATTACTTTTCTATGCTGAAAAGCTTTTGCAGCTTCTTCCGTAAGCCTGGGTATCTGGTGAATTGTGGAGTATTTTTTCGAATACCAAACTAAATATTTGGCAAGACGTACAAACTATCGGCACTAATTTTCTTGTTACCTAGAAAAAATAATCGCATCACTTCTACCACCTATCTTAGGCAGGAAAACAAGCTTATTAGGCAATAATCATTAATAAAACGACAGTGGAGTTTTAGATCTCGAAATTTTTTATGGAAAGTTTTGCACCAATAAAAGTTACCCTCTCGGGTGTTGCCTTTGCACATGTAAGCTATCTTTAAAAAACGCACAACTACAAGGTTTACCGCTTCCCAAAAGTTCATGACTCCAATTACTGCGAGATTTTAAAAGAAGTTGCGAAGTTAGCAAATTGTTTTAGCTAACATAAAAGATACCCCATTGACCTACACGCAGGAGACTAGCGGAAGAAACCAATTTTCCGGTCATGGGCACGACCCCTCCTTGCTCACCGGATGGTTGGACCGCGTAAGTAAATATACATTTAAGGCTCTGGTTTACAGCTGATGAAAATAAGGCGATCCATATTTGGAGCCTAATTTCCCCGCACCCATTTAAAAAACGGTGGGAGCTATTTTATTCTTAAAATTATACTACGGCGATAACATCAATTTAATAGCTAAACAAAAAAAGCATTCACTTTAAACTGTACATAGAAATCTCTTTTGCAGATGTTTGACTGATAAAAACCCCCTAATCAGCGGTTGGCCTCCACAGTTTCCTGATTTGAGCAACATCGAAAATATGTAAAAAAAAATGTTCGAAGAGAAAGCGATAAAAAGTTTCTCAATTTCTACGAATTTTAATTGAAAAGCTCCAACCTTACCACGATAATATCGATGTGCTCTTTACAAAAGGTAGCTACTCCAGCAATCCCACTCTTTTTTTGTGATACGGCCAATTTTAAACTTCCTTGCAAATGTTAGCAGAGTGCGATAGAGAACCATAGAAAACATTTATATATTCCTCAATGTTTTCATATTTTTTTCTCATAATTTAAAGAATATTTTTTGAAAAAAAAACAGTTATACATTTTCGGGGCCCACCGCATAAAAAGCAATTAAGGAAGGAATATATTAGTGGTTTGGTCACTTTTGAACGAAATGGAATTACGAAGGCTTCCTAGTAATGTTAAATTCCGTAAACTTAAAGAAAGTGGGTTGAACAGCTTTAAAGATGTTAGCAATAATAATTTTTAATTTAAGATAAAATAACTATTACTTTAAAAATTAAAGTGACGAGTTGATTTGTTAAAATAGTAATTGAGCGACATTTACTAATATTTCTTATCTTTTTTAGACCAATCATCGTCTTCGAAGTTTCCAGGTTTACCCTTTAGCTTACAGATAAGTACCATTACCAGCTTAACACACTGTGAGGTGCTGCAACTGAACTTTTTAAGCTATGTAAAAGACTGGCTTTCAAGGAAAAGTAGATGGTTTCCAAAAATATCAAGATTTATAAAAAACATACAGAACAATTTGAAAGCAATAAATTAATTGAGGAAATCAATTTTGTAAAATATCTTCCTCGACCTTTATGTATTAAGTGTGGAAAGATAATAACAACCCAAGGCCAAAGATGGCATTGTTTGATATGTAAGGTTGTAATTTTTAAAATCAAAGATCTTATTTTTCAACATATATTTCTTTTTTGTAAAATAATTTAAGTTCAATATATCTCTTTTAATCTTACCTAGGACTTTTTCTTGTGCCAGCTCTGCTATCTAGAAGATGGTCATGAGCACGAGTGTTACAATAATACTTGGGCAAAACATTTTGATCAAAGTAAAAATATAATTTTTTCAGTGTGTTAAATTTAAATCTAAATAACAAATAACATTGAAATCTTACGAAAATATTTCACTAGAAAGACAGTTGCTGTTTAAGAAAGGGGGAACCTTTACAAAGGAATGTTTAATTAATGGAAATAAAACCTTAATTAAAAATAACACCAAGAAATCCCCAATTTATTATCAAAAAGTAAAAAAGGATTTTCTAGGTTTATCTAAAGGCTCTCTTTTTTCAAATGAGGATGATATGCGCTCCAAAATTAACTATCCTCAGAGCAAGAGAGATTCCCAACTTTTTAAAAAAGCTGATGAAGAAATGAAAGTATTATCAAAGCTTCTTGAATTTTGTATGGTACGCGATTTGGTAGATATTTTTGTATCATATGAAAAAATAAGAGCTGGAGAGCAAGGTGATTTAACTAAAGCGCAACTAAACGAAGAAAACTTTGAAACAATAAGTACCAATTCTATTGACACTAATAATAGTACAGATAAAAAAAATTTTAATAATTATAGCGTATACAGTTTTCTAAATAATAATAACGATAAAAGAACCCTGAAAAGTTCAGCTAGTAAAATTTTGGTTGATCATTTTATGAAACTAATAATTAGTCAAGGTAAATCAATTTTTTCGCACATAACGCTAAATCAAAGTTTATTAAGAAATGCTAAGAATTTCACCAAGTGGTCTTTAAAAAGGGGTTTTACAAATAAAGGTAAATCTTGGCCTTATAGCTATAGAGTTGCTTGTAAATTGTTTAAATTTAGGTCATTCAAAAGTTCAAAACTCAAAACAAGCTTCACAAACAGAGGGTTTTTTGGTTAAACCAAATCACCGTGAGGATATGTCAAGCCCCAATTCTAAGTACATTAAAAGTATTAAGAGTCATTTTCAAAGGTAACATTGCCTATTCTTTTCATGTTGAACATTATAATATACTATATTAACAAGGGGGCACAAGGAGCAGCCGTCGCGGAAAAATTCTTACTCTTTTAAGAAAAGAAAAGTGAAAGGGGCTTATGAAAGAGGGTCATCTCACTCTCCTTATTTTCGGCATTGGCCCTTAGAAGAATATAAAGGGCGTAACCATTGCTTTATCGAACAAATTTTTGATGACAACGCTAAGATGCACAAGGGTTATATCCCTGGGAACCCTCTCAATTGTAGCCTGGCTAATATGGATAAAGGATGCGTTTGCAACTGGAAACGTTTTGAGTTTACCCCCAGTTTTGAACTTTACAAAGAGCACTTCACACAGAACCTCCCCACCCACGACCTAGAGTTGGCGTTACTAAGAGACAATTATGGCTCTTATATGTATGACCAAACTAATCATGAGATGAAACATTTATCATTTTATGGTAGCGATGAATACTTTTGTAACTTTGGATCACCAGCAGCCTACCGTAAACACTATGCACCTCAAGACACCGACCAAGGCCGCGTGCTTCTATCGCCAAGCAAGCATGATGCCACGAATAAACCTATGTGCGTTACATCAAATTTAGAGACTCCAGCGCCCGTTCAGGCTGACTCATCTCACCACTATTTTTATCGGCCTGAGTCTCAGTTAAGCCTTCTTCCATCCTCCCTAGAAAGCTTTTTCATTTACCAAAACGAAAAAAGCTGAATTAACTCCTCTTAGACAGCCGCAAAAAAATTTAGTAGTTCTAATATGTGCAAACGTTACCAGAAGCCTAAGGCGTAACCTGTTTTTCTAGGATAAACTGAACAACTCTCCTGTTAATACGGTGATATTTTGAATAATACTTTAAACTTGTTTTAGAAAGAAAATGCCATTAATTATTCATATGTAGATTCTTGATAGATTTATGTGGCAAGTGGTCTTAAAAACACATTAATTATATCGCGCAGGCTCGATACATCCTTCTCGCACTTTGATGAGTAAACTACTATTTTTTTAAAATAAAAAGAAAGTTTCTTAATAAAAATCATGAATACTTTTTATCTCTGTTTTAAAGCAGATTAAAGAATTAAACTGTTAAATATGTGACTCAGACTTAAATTACAGTTTTTTTAGTGACAAAAACCTTTCACCACCGCTCGCCTCTTGCAATTTCGTCAAAGGTATTAAAGGCTTAAAGTATTGGTCTGCCACAAAAAATAATACTTATTGGCTCTTAACTTTAATGTTTGCCCTGGATGGCGCTTAACTAGCTCCTTTGTACAACATTTACCTCCATTTTGTTGATAAATTTAATAATAATTAGGTTTACGTGTGTCCATACACCGGAGCCGTATAAAGTTGATGTGCCAAGTTTGTTCTAGCAGTCTTTAAAAACATACAAATTTTTATCCGTAGGGGGGAGGCTATCTACATTTTAAACCTAAAAAAATCCAAGAAATCAGTAAGGAAAAACAATTTTTCATTTTATCGAAAACCTGTTATTAAAAAAAAGTCATCTCTTATTGTGGGAGTTATAGTTAATATTACTGATGAGGCGTACGATACCGGCCTTATAAAGTAAACGACAATTACTGGTCACTACTAAAGAATACTTATAAGTAGGATTTTCCGTTACATTTGTTTTCTATCTTCAAGTATCAAAAAGTATTCTTTATGCGTATCTCAAGTGCATTAACCGCTCGTACTGTGGTTTGGCCTACGACAAAACTTTTAAAAATGGTCGTTTTTGGTGCGGGAGGTTGACAAAGGTATTGCTAAGGTGCCAACTCAAAATGCTTATATACTTGTAGAATTACACTTTCAGCATGGAATAAGACGCCAGATTATTTTACACGAAAAAAAATTGTTATCTGACTTAAGAGCGAGGCCTCTTCTCACGAAAAAATCAAAGGCTTAACCTAATTAAACTAAACTTCTTTCCAAAGACAAAAAGTGAATCCTACAACCATTATAAGATGACCCATACGAAAGTTAAATGGCAGTCTTAGCAACTTAATCCTTGAAAGTATTGACATTATAAGAGAAACCTTTTTCTTAGTAAACACCATATATGTTTTCTAATTAGTAATCTAGTAACAGTTAGCGACATAATTAAATGTATTAGAAAGAACTTAAAGAAAGAAACACTTCTTCCCACCTAATTACGACTCCATGCTGTAGAGCTACTTTTCCTAGCCAAATGACCAACTATAAAATACGTCTCTTTTTAAAGTTCCAAAGAAAAACTAGTTGAACTGTTTTACATTATAAAATGGCTTTATCTATTGAAGAGTCAAATACCTTAATAAAATTGAGTACCGGAGTTCATGGTCTAAATTATGGAATATTAAATTGCAAATCCTCTTAAACTAATGGAAGTCAGACGGAAAACCGACCCAAAATTATTTTTCTAATTATACTCCAAGCTCCGGGTAAAATTCTTAGTTTTTAAAAATATATTGAGGGCTTTGTAGTTTTAGTAACCCTATAAAATTCTACCTCTATACATTAATTGCGACCCCTATATCCCACAAACTACATTTACATTGGAAGTATTAGAGAAACTCAGTTTTCAAAAATATAATACTGTTTATTAAATAACCGTTTAAGTAGCGCTATTAACTTAGCTTAAAAGAAAACATAAACGCTCTTAGTACACGTTTAACTAATAGGTACACAAGGATAAATATAGCGTAATTAACATTTTTCGTAAAAAATTTTTTTTATAGCATAAGTTAGGCTGGCGAGGCTGCTTTATATAACTTCAGAGCAAAAGCGCCTGGAAAAGAAATTTATTGGAAAACAGAATGAATTCTATAGGTGAAATTAAAATATTCCAAAAAACTTTCCTTTTAAAAAAGACACAGTACACACTTCACAATTTTAGCTTTAACAAACGTGTTTGGCCGACTAATTTCTTAAAATATTAATCTTTTAGTTTAATACTAAACTTCCTTCCTTTTTTTACTTTGACTTCTGGTCCCACTATAATATTAATAACTCATCAACTTCCTCACCAAGCTAAATTAACAAGAATTAAATCACCCTTACAGCACAGGATCTAAAATTTGAATAGTTAAGAACTATTTACTATTTATCCAATAGTTTTTAAATTAATTGCATAAATATGTAATAATTATGTTTTTATAAAACATTTGTGGCAGTTCCATTCCTTTCTCCTCTCACTCTTTCTTCCGGTCTTCAGGCGTGTAAAGGTGATAATTTTAATCAAAGGACTGAAACAAAGACTAAACGTCTGGAGGGTGTTTAGTCGAAGTTAAAAAATAGCTTAGTAGTCTAGAGAAGAACTAAGTAAATACTTAGTTAACTAATTTTACTGGATATTTTAAACAGTTTATAAAAAAAAAGCTGTTTTAAACACTGAAACCTATATCTTTTCAACTTGGAGGGAGAAACAGACATACACGTTTAGAGATAAAAGATTTTAAATGTGTAAAAGGAACTCAGTAGCAGCTATACCAAATTGAAATACAATTTAATTGATCTATTTTGGTAAGAAAAAAGGGCCCGACACCAGAAGTATAAAGAGGCGCATAATCTTCTACACGTAGTAACAAACCACCAAATATAACTGCACCCTAATTCTAATTTAAGCTCATTCTGTTATTTCAACACAGAAATTATCAAATAACCGAAATTTATTACAATTTCACAACGAAGCGCGAGTTGCTTGGCATGATTTAGCTGATAAATAGTAGCAAATTATAGTTGATAATTCTTCCATCATCCTGATATCGCACCCTGCGTTTAAATCTCCATAAGTATTTAAATGAAGGACCTATTTTAAGTAAGTCTAAGCTTCATAGAGAACAGCTTAAGCTGCTAAGCCTATATTTGTTAATGAACTGATTACCCCCAGCACGCGGTTTATAAAGCTTAAATTTATCGTCATTTAGTTCACGTGGGAATAACCATAGTCATTTTTATATTTATAACTTTAAAGAGAACAAATATTATTATCCAGAATATTTGAAATCACACTATTAATGATACGTACATATAGCTTTTTTGTAAAGCAACAAAATTTTTTGGTCCCCTGCCTTGTGTCGCTTCGTCTGTTCTCTCTTCGCGCTTTTGGGCCCCAGTCTATAAGTTGGATTGGTGCGTGTTGTAGCTATTAATAATGGTTAAAAAAAAATTTTTTCAATAGGATAAGTCAGGATAATATATTGATCATCTATAGGTTGATCTTTCTAGTAATCGATTATATAATCTAGTTGTTAGCATACATCTAGTTAAAAGAAATATTTAAATTAGATAGATTTATTTTGGCAATATGAACTATGTCGGCTTATACTCTTGTAGAGCAAGTAGGCTAATAATACGTGTGTTCTTAACCTTCAGTCGTCTGGCCTTCCACCCCTCAGAAGACATAAAAATAGCAGTTATTATAAAAAATAAAATAAATGTTTGTAAAGCTATAACTAATTCTTCGTGGTTTTTAAGTACAACAATTTGAAACAGCAATAACTCAATGCTAACAGAAGCACACTATGAATTATTGATGAGAAAATATAATACGGCTAAATAAGTGCTCAGTACAAGTTCAACAAGACGGGAAAAAAGGGTATGCCACAGGTTGATAAAGGGACTAATCATCTCTTAATATTTCCTTTTAACTGTTTACTCTTTCTTTCCTGGTGTTTTACAAACCACCTTACCTTGGTGTATTGAGCAAAGAGTTTTTAAAACCTATTGTAAAGTGTCATTATAATAAGTAATTAAGAATTTTGTTAAATTTCTTCTTAGTTAACTTTTTAGATAAACTAACTTAGCAGGAATTTATGTTAAAAAGCTTAAAATATTATGAAAAGTATAACACTTAGTAAGATTCCTAGTTTAAATTATAGGGATATAATGTTATAAAATCTAATCATTTTAATTTTTCAATTTCCTTCTAATAGCACTCTTTTGGTATCATCCTTATACTGAAAACACTAATTTAACTAAAGAACATAGAGATTTCACTAAAATATAACAGTATTTCTGTTTCGCGTTACTGTTCATGCCAAAACTTATTAAATTTTATATATGATATTAAAATAATTGTTATTAGCCCCCTTACAAACTTGTCAGGGCTCGATACCATGTAGTGTTTAATAATTCCTCGTGCATATTTATCTCGATTCGATTCGTTGAGATTAACACACATTTTATTTCCTCTGTTTTCCTTGTGCTTCTCTTCCGCTATTTTTATTGTAAACAGGTTATTGCGGGTGGCACTTTCTCACCTTTTTTATTTATAATAACATGTCTATAAGAGTTTTTAGAATTAAAAATTATCGTTAATTTTATTAAATCAAAATGGATGTTGACTTAAGAATACTTTCTGTTGAAGAAAAATTACGAAAACTTGATTCTGAATTAAAGACATTCGGTTCTAATATTGCTTTGGGTAACAGACGCAATCTGCTTCGTACAGGTTATAGAAAGTTTCCATTAGAGAGAGAAGGGAACAAAATTAATTTTTATGATGGTAATAAAAACGAAACTCTACCCGCTATACGTTCTCAGGTCACCGTACTTGCAAAGCCGGCAATTCATGAATCTCGCCTTTCTTTGCTTAAAGATAAAAACCTTTTTATAAACGATTCTCGGGAGGGTATATATTTTATATTTTTTCTTCTCCTTTTTTTGAGTTAACGTTTATCTTAGCTCGACATAGAGCTGAGGAACTAACCGATGGTCGCCGGAGACCGATAATGGTTGAGGAATTTAGGTTTGAAAGACCTAGAAGATATAGAATTGAAGTATATAATAGTCCTCCCGGTGGGAGATATAGAAGCCTTGATAAGCGCGATCATGGGCCTTATAATGAGGGAAGAGAACTTCCTCATTACAATAGCCGCCCTAGAAGAAGTGAAAGTTTGAGTCAGCACGACGACCGTTTTAAATATATGAAAAGACGAAGGGAAGAACGACATTTTGATAGAGAACACGATTACAAAACCAGGGGAGAAACAAAAAAGATAAAATCGGAGAAGTCCGAAACCTCTAGTGAAGATGAAGAACAGCACTTTAAAGAGGACGCTGAACGGAAAGATTCGGGTTTAGATGATTCGAGCGTTAAACTTAATACCAAGAAACCTACTAAAGTTGAAACTATAAGAGATCGGTTACTCTTTATTTTGCTTGTGTTTTATATATAGTATATTAGTTTGGGTCGTTTTTATAATAGACGTATGTTTGGGCTGTTAATGGGAACTTTGCAAAGCTTTAAGAATGAGACTGAACAAAAAACGGAAAAGGAGAAGAAGCGTGAGAATCTTTTGAAGAAAATTGCTGAGGATGAACAGAAAGAAAAAGAAGAAGGCTCGTTTGCTTTATAATCTTATACTCGTGTGTTTATATATCATCTAATAATAGCAAAGAAAAAGAGGATAGAGCTTCACCGGCAGCGCCGAATTCTTCTTAGCCAAATTCGGATTCTGAATCGCCGAAAGAACATGACAGTTCTTGTACGTTTTTACTTTTCTCTATTAATAAGAGAGGCAAATAAATCGCTTCTCTTTTGTTTGTAGCGAGAGTCTAAAAAGTACCACTACCGAACAATTTCACTCTTTATTGAGCTAAAAAGCGATCCAAAGATTTTTTTCCTTCCTGCTAAACACAACGATCAGACTAAGGCAGCTCTCGAAAGAACCAAGCAGGTCGGCGATTTTTTATTAATTTTTTCACATGTTATCTCAAATGTGCTTGTACCACAGCTCTACGAAGAAAAATGCAAGCAGCTGGATCTCGAGGCTCAAGACGAGGCGAGCCTCGCCGTGGGAGATGACGAGGTAGAGGTAGAGGTAGAGGCCGAAGCAGAGGCAAAGACAGAGGTAGAGGCGGATGAGAAAATTTCGAATGACGACAACCATGTCGTCGAGGAAAAAAACGTAGAAGACGATTTCAGCCACGATGAGCGCAGTGACCACGACGACACCGCCATTTAAATAAAAATCTAATTGACTTATCTCTCTTTCACCCCTTGCCACGTGTTAAACAAGCGTAACCAGAGAGGCAAAGTTTTTAATGTTTATTCTACCATTAATATAAATAATTTAAATAGTGCAGTGTTAATATAGTTCATGTCTGGCGTTTTTCCTGAGTCTCCTTGCAAGCCGCATGATCGTTCCTCAGCCGTAGCTTCTACCGGCGTGATAGCTTCCTTCATAGTTGGTAGTATAGTAGCCACTATCGTCCTCGTACTCGTGACCGCGCCGGGAGGTCAGGGCCGCTACAAAACCATATAAAAAGTCAAAAGGGGGTGGGAGCGGCGGGGGCGCCACACGTCGTACGTTCTCGGTAGTCCCTGCGAAAGTGGTCTCGGTCTCGATCCCGGTCCCTATCTCGGTCTCGGTAAGGGTGATCGCTCGAGTATGGCTCCCGCGGGTAGTTACCATCTTGCACGTGGTCATTGAACGCATATGGTATTGTGGGGTTGAAGATGGGGGTACCTGGAGGGTGCTGGCTGGGACGGGCGAGGTTACACCTGTAGCAACTCAAGCGTTTTGCAAAGTTGTGATTTTGACACCTATAAAAAAAAGCAAAAAGTAACGAGTGATAACGATAACCGCCCCTTCAAGCGGCCAATACTTCGGATCCGGACAAATCCAGTCACCATCGCGCATGCTACCGGACCCTGATGCAGGAACTCCCCCGTAAGCTACAGCGACTATCGTGATAGTGGAGGAGATTAAAGCCAGCTAAACAACACCTACCAGCTCGATTGCGCCCCGGACTGGGCTCGTAGTAACGCTCGGGCGGAGGGCGCCGGCCACCTGGTCGTTTGTCAAAACCGTCATCATAACCACCGCGGTAGCCCTGATCGTCATATCTGCCACCGCCTCTGCCCCTTCCGTTATAGACAATGGGAGGCCCGTTATAGCTCGCCTGGGTTCTTTGCTCGGGTTTCGGTTTTCCGCATCTGTTGCACTCAAAGCGTTTGGCGAAGTTAATATTTCCTTTAACGAAGTTATTAATAAAATCGGAACAAAAAATATTAAAGAGAATGGAAGCACCGCAATCGAAACAATTCCAGTCGCCCTCTTTTGGAATAAAAGGCCCTCGACCTCTTCCGCGGCCACGCATTCCAGGGTAACCGCCGCGTCCGTCATTCCTACCATAGTTACTTTCATAGCCGTTCTTTGTTAATAAGGAAATCACCACAACTTAACAAAAAACTATAAACATAGCAAACCAAATCGCGGCCTTGACCCGGACCGGACCATATTTTTCGTTGACTAAGAGAAACTTGAATTATGTCCTGCGTGTTTAAGAAAGGCTTTCCTTTTTAAAGCAGCGTAAGTAAGGGGGGGGAAAATTTAAAGCACAATAGGAACCGTTAAAACAGTCAATAGCCATAGAGGCGTAGCTTTCGTCCTCAAAGGTTATGGTGGCCTCTCCTTTTCCTTCGCCGGTTTCTTTATCTTTGTATATCCAAATTTTAGGCTCCCGCTTCCCTTTGTCGAACTTTGGTATAAATTAATAAAAGATTAAATAGAAAAACAAACAAGATTTTAAATAGTAAAGTAGAGCACTTTTATATTTCCAATAAGCTTAAAATGCGTTTCAATTTCTTGAGATGTAACATCTTTAGGAAGACCCGTAACAAAAATAGTGTCTGACTGGGTTTCCATCTTCACAGTAACAGCTTCTAAGAATGGGTATAACCTTGTCATAAGAGTAAAATTAACAAAAAAGATCATTACGGTTATAGTACTAATAAACATCTAATTGTCATAAATAGAAACAGCGATAATAAAAGTGCTACAGAGACAACCAAACGACGAACTAAAAAAAAAAAGAAAATAAACCGTATTATAATACTCTATCAAGCAGAATATATTATTAGTCGCAGTCGAACAATAGCAGATTTTCTAGAAAAAACGCCCTGCACTTCGACCATCTACCTGCAGAAGGGATGGAAGCGGAGGTCAAATGTATTTACTACGACCTTTAACGCGTGGCATGGTACGGAATTAGCATATTTAAAAGCTGATTTTATTACGTCAAGACGGTCGCCTTAGTGACTTTTCCTTGAAAGATACTCGAAACAGCTAACTATGTTAGATAATAATTTTTTCTAAAAGTAAAATTACTATTATACTATATTAGTGATAGGAAAAACTAGTAGTATTGAATAGTAAAGCATTTATAAAAGTATAGTAGTTATAATACCTATAATAGTGATTTAAGTAGTTAACTAATAATAATACAATGATAATAGTAGTTATAACATTAATGATAATTATTATTTTAATAATAGTAGCGTAAGTTTTGATTTTTTATCTAATTGCATTAAAGGGTTTATAAATTCTCAATCTAACCTTTCCTATTAAATGTAAACAACCATACTTTTCTTAAAGCATGACTTTTTATCCACTTTGCGGAGAAACATTCTTCCCTGGGCCTCACGTCCCTAAGACTTAAGATTAAACAGTTTAAGTTCTTTTACTCATCATGACATTAACATGATCGTGCAATAAGTAAATATATTGATTAATTACAGCTTCCCTCTTCTTGTAAGCATATAGTAGCTGGGGAAGTCTTGGTTTAAGTCTCTCTCCCCGATAGAAGTTCTTTGGACGGATTTTCACCACATTAGGCCGTATGATGGGAGTTTCGCTATATCTCTCTGTTTTTAAGTCCTCTGAAGCAGTAATTATACACCTTTAAAAGATCACTCCATAAGCATCCATACCCTAACCCTTTTCAAAGAGGAAAAACGGTTTAAATTTTTTAAAAGACCGACCTTAGCCGCCGTGTTAAAAAAAAATTATGAACTCTCCCTTTAGGCTCTTAACTTTCCAAATATACGTATGCTATTCCTTGTTCTGCCTGACCGATTTTCCTTTACATTATATGCTTATGTCACCGAAATTTATTGTAATTCGAAATCATTGTGCAGTCCTATTTTAACTTAATAATTGATTTACTGAATTTACGGTTATTCCTGCTAAATACCAGGTGATGTTCACCTCAAGAAAAAGAAAAAACGAGATAAATTAAATCTCCTACACTCTCTGATATCTCAATCCACCCTTGTTATCATGTTAAAAAATTGAATACCAATTACGTTCTACGTTTTATAAGCAAAAAAAGTCCATTGAAACTCGAGAATAGAGTTAAGGTTAAGGTTAAGGTTAGGGTTAGGATTAGGGTTAGGGTAAGGCCATTGTATGAACTGTTGATGAGTCATGCGACTGTGGCATGGTAATCCCGCTCTGCTTTGCATTTCAAAAAGACCAAATTCTTAAAACCTTTTTCTTAGCTTTGTTTATTAGCACACTGCATCGTGATTGTGTGATCGAACCACTTTTGCATTACTTTACTTTAAACAAGCGGTAGTGATATAGCTTACACGATACGAGGAACATGCTTATTAACTAGTGCACTGAGCTATCTCCCTGTAATTTTTTAAAACAAAAACGACCTAAACATTTTTTGAGCAAATTTAGTAAAGGATTGAGTACACCAACCAGCCCATATAATTACTTTAAAAAAAATAATAATAAAAAAGATGAAAACAGCGTTATATTTATATGTCATTCCGCTCTTAAGTCATCCATGGCCCCACAGGCAACTTAGGCTACCCTGTCTGGACCCCTTTCATGGCGGGGGAACGTAGAATAAACAGTTTAGATATAATGTATTTAACGATTGTAGTTTGTCAGGGACATAAATAAAAATTAATAAACAAGTTAAAAGTTTCTTACTCTCTTCCTCTTCCTTTTATATACTCACTTTTGTATGTCCTTGTTAAACTTCTGATCCCATTAACAGATAAGCTATAAACAATTGGGTTTCTGATAGAACAAAAACACACAATCATAAGCTATTTTAACACTAACACATTTAACAAGTTTAGAGTCACAAGCTGGTTGTCAGAAGTAGTAGTTCATATAGCCAGCAATCATGACTTACCTTTGAGTCTAGTTAAACTTAACCTTCTTGCAGTAATGTCTTCATAATTACGTAAATAAAAAAAAGCTCATAGCATTGTTAATAAAAAGATAATAATTTGACTTAATTTTACAGAAAGAAAATGGTCTTAAAGTCTAAATAATCACAAACTTTAAGCTTCTAATAGTAAAGATAAATAGTTTGTAATTTGAATTCCGTTTTTTAACCTCTTGTTGTTTACTAGCGCTTTACATAGTATACCAAACAGTCTCTGGACAGATAAGTCAGCTAGTCGTTATATATCCTCTAATTTGTAAACTAATTTACCTAAAAATTTCTCAATACAATATATAAATATTTAAATATGTTTTTATCTTTATCACTATAACAGAAATCTATGTAAAGTTAGTTAAAGATAATGTTTGTTTCAAAATTTAAGTTTTATTGCTAATAAATTTTTTTATAATTTATTTTAAGGTAAAGTCTAAGCCCATAATTATTAAACAATTTAAATAGTATTTTTGTTATTATTTCCTTAATATTGAAAAGGGTTTAGCATATTAGCAAAACTCTAGTAACTTTTTTAATAAATTTAATTTTTCGTAACTGCTAGGGCTCAAATGCCTTAGTATATGATATCCTGCTCTCTAAGTGTGGCGGCCACTTTTTGGCGTGGCGGGAAATCCAACAGTGACAAAAAAAAATTATATACTTTAATTAAAAAAAAGGATGGTAGAAAATTTTTAACAAAGAGCTCATGCTAAAGTCAAGTGCTAAATTATTATTAATTAATAATATAATTTATTTTTATTATATTTAAGCCTTTTACTTATTAACATTAAATTCAGAGCTTGGTTTTAACTAAATAAAGGCTGAAATGTATTTATTAAACATGCGTCCTACTGAGACAGGCTCTTAATATAATACTTAAACACAAAATTGAATATTTTGACCTTCTTTGAAAGTAAATTTCAAACTTACAGTAATGACTTTTACGACTAAAATACAGTTTTCAACTATTATTAACTCGAATTAATATAGATTTTTTCATTATTACAAGTTATATAGGTACATTCTTTTTCAAACCCAATTGTAAAATTAACCTTTCTTTGGAACAAGTAATTTCTATTAATTATATTTTTGTCCTAACTGTGCTTATTAGGAGACCATTACACATAACATAGGCAAAGGCGCCCTCAGCTTGAGCCCCCTCAATTGTTTTTAACGCTATAGCTAACTACCTAGGAACGGCTCTACGAGTATACAAGTTAATTTCTAGTATGAGTTCAAACCACTGTCGTAGTTATAAGAGAGATAGTGAGATTGCTTTAATTCAAGTTTAAATCTTATATGTACACTATCACCCTGTTGAGAGACCGAAGATTCGGTGTTTATTGCCTCGAACGAGCACAGGAATTAATATATAAATTATATAAATTGTGGTACAGCGCAGGAACTTTCGAATGAAACACTGGAGCGGGCAACTCGGTCTGTTAGAGGTTACAATAAAGGATGACCGACTTATGTCTTCAAGTTTTTTAAAGTATATAGTCCTATAGACCAAGGAACTCACCATCTTACTTCAAGAATTATTGAGCCTTCAGCCTGATAACGTTTGTATATAGAGAACTTTAGATAAAATTGCAATTGCTTATACCTTATTCCGTTATCTAATGGGCAGTCTATCTATGTTCCAGCCTCTTCTTCTTCAAGAGTACGGTTTAAAGAAAAACCTTCAACTATTTTAAAGCGGGTTCAAGGTTTTATATTTTAACTTTTCTTATAAGTAAAGCTTATATTAAAGTTTAACCCTATATATATTTTAGATGAACTTACAAAACTAGAGCAAAAAAAAAGGGATCTCTAAACTTTTAGAAATATTCATTTCTAATAATTATACTGAAAATTAAAAGCCGCCTTAACTTACTTGCATGCTTAATAAAAAAAAATTGAAGTTGGTTGCAAAAAAAGTAAATATCTACAATATTGTTAAGCAATTTAAATTTATTTACATAATTGAAAATACAAGAAGGGATAGAACTTTATATTTTGCACCTAGGCAATAATATGGTTTAACATAATTTATTTTGATTCTTTTATTGGTTCTTTAAGCCAAGCCGGTTGCGGCCAGTGAGCAACTGAGTATTTTTTCATTTCTCGTTCCCCTTGTATAACCGCTCCTAGTAATGACGATGCTAAAAAAGTAAAATTCTCGTTAGACTATAAATAAAGATTAAGAAAGCTCTGTTTAAGTATAACTAAGGTAAAATAAGCTTAGTGAACCGATTATAATGCGTGTAGACTACTCGAATATCAAAATTAAATAAGCAAACTGAGTAAAGTTTTTTTTTTGTATAAATAGTAAGTTACTGTACAAATTATGACTAATTAAATCCCAAGCAACACAGAGTATAAAAAACCAGCTAAATACCGGCACAGATAAACACTCTCGCAGGAGCATTCAATTTTCGTACCCACTGAACTCCTTATTTATTATGACATTAAAACAATTTCAATATCGATGGTATAAGTACAAGAGGTTGACCCCCATAGTGAGCGGCTGACAATAATAGAGTAGATCCGAAGATCCCAACTGAGAAGCCTGCAATTCATAAATCACCGAAAAATTAAATAGTACTATAAAACAATATATTATAATCTACTACGAGGATATATTAGATATTGTTTACAAATAATTTTTAGCAGGCTATATAGAAACCCTTAAATACTCCCCAGTATGCCGATGACGTTGCTTCCTTGACTTGGTCTTCACTAGCAAGCTTCATTGAGCATATGTCTTAAGAAATTCGAGTAGTGCCCAGCGCCTTTTAATCTCTCTCCTGTACACACTACTGTTAGTTTAGTTTGAACTATTTATCCTTAAACATTTATTTTTGGGGTTATTGGTTGCATTTTTTTTCTTTACTTTCCCTATAAGTTATAAGAAAGTTGTTTTATACTGTAATTGGAAATCTATGAAAAACTATAACAGTTTAACAAAGTCTATAATATATGTGGGAACGTGCGATTCTTAAACCTTACGTGAACGGCTTATAAGTTTACCTATTCGTAGTTTTGTAGTAGCAGCTTAATTCATATATAGCAGCAATATTAACTTTAAAAATAAAACTTTATAATTTTCTTAACTTTATTTCATAAGCATATATTTTTACTACGTAACCAAATAAATATATTTTCTTTAATATGCAGTATCTCACTTCAAGAGAAGCCAGTCACCAACAGGTCTAAAAG
This sequence comes from Zophobas morio, assembly GCF_036711695.1. Lineage (NCBI taxonomy): Eukaryota > Metazoa > Arthropoda > Insecta > Coleoptera > Tenebrionidae > Zophobas > Zophobas morio. The sequence continues at coordinate 7,725 of NW_026972438.1, read as the reverse complement.
CCAATGAGTGAATCGAAAAATCTGTTATAAGGTGCTATAAGGAGGCGCAACCCTTTAGTTATTAGTAAAGTAAAAGGAGTGGCTCTAATGTTATAATTAGTGTACTATTATTTATAGTGGTTTCGTAAAGTAAATGATTCCTACTTTATTACTAGTATACTGTTAGGCTAAAGTGGCTTAATAACTATTTGTTATTTTAAAAAGAACCGTGAATGAATTCCCCTTTTATAGAATTTTCTAATGCCTGCTCGGGGGAGTTTAATAATACTATAACTACCGTGTTGATTACTTTATTTATTTATTTCTGCTTTATTTACGAGGATCTACAATAAACTTGTTCGTGTGAGTTGTATATAGATATATTGCTCTAAGCTTTCACGTTTGTCTACTAGATTGCTTATTCTTTGTGCAACGAGAAATAGCCATCTTCTCAAGTTACAAAGTTTATAATTTTTCGATCAACACTATGCACACTTAATACTAGTACTTATAGTGATACATTCTCATATATGTGTAACTTTTATAATATCTTTTTGCCTGGAGAAAAATTTGAGCTAATCGCTATCTCAATTTCAGTTTATAATTTTAAATAACACACAACATTACTCGAGTTGTGGTGGAGCGGCCTACAGGCACCTAAAAGTAATATGTTAATGACCAAGTCCTTACACTCATTTATAAGAACTATACAAAGTAAACTACATTTTTACTGCAGTATAGAATAAATGCTTCTCTTTTAAGGGACAGGTAAACATATACTACAACGCTAATTATATTTACATTCTTTTAAAAATTTTTAAAAAGTTTCCAATTCATTACTCTTTACAGACTAGAAAAAAGTGTTTATCTCTTTTGAATCACTACCGTTGTAGTAAAAAAAAAATTAAGGGGTGCAATATATATTAAGAATTAACACAAGCGAGAAATAACTCTATGATAACTTTAAATTTAAAAAATTAATAATATAAAAAAGTTTAAAAGAGTTGAGTTTTCCTTCTAAATTGCAAAATAAGTTAAACCGACTAATAGCTTTTGGAGTATATATAATTTTTCTCTCGAAGAGTAGGGCGAACTTAAGTAGTTATAACTTTTCTGCAGTTAGTCGCTATATATCACCTTTAAAGGAAGTTATAAGATGAACCTTTTTTTTCGCAAAATCAGGAAAAAACGGCAAAGGCGACTCGAAAGCTTTCACAACTATTAGTAGTAAAAGATCATGGAAATTGAATTACTAACTTTTGGTAAAGATTTATTTTTGTGTCCTATCAATAATTCTAACCTCTTAATTCAAAGTTTTAATATTTACTTATAGACAAAATGTAGCTTACAAAAAACTTAGCAGGATTTGAAAAAAAAGATTAAATTATTAACAAAGTATATAATATACATTTTTAGTTCACAAAAAACTTAATAAAAACTGTAAACGGAGAAACCTACGCAACGTGCCTATTTACAAGCTGTACTGACCTTTTTTAAAATTTTTACAAAAGAACCTTATTTTTTATAAAGGTTTTTTCAATAACTACAAGCTTTGTGTGCTGTCGGAGCATTGAGATTATTAAATTTCTAATAAATATAATTATAAAATATAGATTTTTTTTCGACAGCTACTTAAGACTAAAAAATTTATAGCAGTCTCAAGTTGAATATCAGAGCTTCGCTGCAAGAGCTGCTAACAATGTATATAAAATATCGATATTGTTAAAATAAATAGACAATAAATAAAATTTTAAAGATTTATTACTCTCAAATCTGTTGAAGCGGAAAAAAAAAATGTTTCCAGTGATCTATAAAATTCAGTAAGTTTCAATCTTAACTTATAACAATGTAAATAGTAAAAACATATAATTAGTGTAAATTATAAGGAAGACAAGTTTATTATATATAGCAATTTATAGACCAACAAAACTATCATAACAGAAATTTATTCAGATGAGTATGGAACTCTAAAATTTCCGCTTTTGAATTTTGGATTTTTGCGAGAGTTGAACAAAAGGATTGGAGTAGTCCTTTCTTTCTTTAACTCGCACAAACGAAGTATCAAACGAACGAGGCCGAAGTAAAGCTTCTTCAATTTTCGCAGCCATGTTACTCTTTTAACATTAATAAAAATTATATTTAGAAGTACTTCACCTTACTAATAAATATATAAATTATTGATAAAATTATAAATAAAAACTAACGGGTGTTATGTACTCGACTTTGCTAAGTCTTTCCAACTTTATCTTATTTTCAGATTCAAGTCGTTTTTCAAATGATTTCTGTTCCTAAAAAAAAAATTTCTTGAGACAATTCTCTAAAAAGTTATATATAAACCTCAAAACGTGAGTTTTTTCCTATAAGCGCGTCCTCACACATTTTCTTATGAGTTGCTAAAGAAGTAAATCTTTGTAAAGAATGTGTTTTTGGTCCTATTTAATTTTCCTTCGAGGTAAAAAAATTAAGGCATCTACATAATAAAAAACATAACCCCTCATTTGTTTAACACGAAGAACCCCTTCTTTATGTTTTCTCTCTAAATCTAGTTTCAAAGCCTCTTTATCTAATTTTTTTTAAAAAAAACTAAGTCTTATGCTTTATCCTCTTGCTTAAAAAAAAAAACACCCAATTTAGTTTTTCTAATCCATTCCTCTAACCATTGTTTACGTAAAAAATTCATATTTTGATGATATTCAGCTTTCGCTTCTGCGAAGATAACACTCAAAAAAGTTTTACTATATAAATAATTTTTTTTTAAATAAATGAAAATACCACTCATCTACTGGTACCCATTCGGGGGGTGTAGGTTTTGGAGGAAATTCTGTAGAAAATTCATTTTTAAACTCTTTACCCGGTTCAACGATATTGGTAAATTCATTATTGACGATACAATTCTGATCCTTAGCACGCTAAAAAACGAAGTGAATATTATATTTTTAAACTTAATATAGGTGGTTCACATATATTAACGTTAATAGAGATTATTTGTTCTTCTGGTAAAACTAAAGTTAAATATAATTTTAGCGTTCCATAAACACTTTTGCAACTTCTGTGTGCGAGCTTAAGAGGGGCGACGCTAAGCATGACCTGACCAGCTCTAAACCTTGCTAGTTACGGTATGGTTTTTATCTTTGACACCCCCCATGACATCGAAAAGTTGTAATTCGTTAATTAAGCCTGCGAACAAAACTTTTCAAACATGGCAGGAAAATAAACAAAAAGTATATTAGTCCTTTGAAAAATTTCATCCTATATATGTGACTTTGCATTCATATGTAAATTATTGGTTTTCTATTTTTAATGTATAAACTAATTAGACTCCAACTTGGTTAATCACAAGTACTATATGGATTATCAATATTTTTTGGCAGATATTTAAATTGCTTAAATTATATTAAAAGTTTTAGATTTTAAAAATAATTTGTAAACAACTTTTGGGGCATTAAAATTTTGTGGTTGGCTATTTTTAGTTATAGGCTCAACGAGAAAGTTTTCTTTCTTTGCTTCCTACAATATAGTAAAAGGGGAGAAGAATCTTTCTATCTCCCTTATTTTTATTACATGTAATATTAGTTTAAAAAAATTGGTTTTCAAAGCTATAAAATACAACAATAATTAGATTAAGCCCATTTCCTCGCAAAGTACTGACATTAACTATAACTCTGCAATTAAATTTGGGAGAATGCGATGGTATAAACAAATAAAAAATCTTTAATAAACCAATAATATTATATAATTATTATTTAATCGGTTGATATAATCTTTATAAGATGAAAATAAAGATGACTTATTAAATAAACTTAAATTTTATATTTTGGAGAAACTTATTTTAGCTGATTATCTTATAAATAAGAGTATTGTTTTTGAGAATCTATTTGTTGTAATTAAAAAATAATAGTTTTCAAGTGTGTTGTAAAAGAGGGTTGGTAAGATCGCGAGGCTAATTTTAATAATAAATTGTTATATATGCCCAGCCATTTATTTTCCTTGTTGAACGGTGAATGTTAATAGTCGGCTTTCTGCTAAAAAAGATTTGGTTGGTCAGTCATAAGTAATGACTGTATTAGTCGCAAACTTAAAAACTTAATTTGCAAATTACTATTGCATCCAGTTTCAGAAGTTTAAAATCTTGGCTCTTTTCTTAGCTAAATTTGTGGCTTCAAAAGCTCTGCATATTGAAGCTTTTTCAACGAGGAGGCCGGCAACCGGGAATCAGTAACAAATGTCAATGTATTTAAGTAATAGTCCTTCATAATACTTAATTGTTCTAATAAAAATTACTTTTATAGAGTAAAATACCTTACCGACTCTTAAAATAGCTTTAATAAATAGTAGAAGTTGGGGAAAGTTTACAGGAAAATTAAAAAATTTCTATAAAAAATTGGTGGTTAGTATCGTGATATGTGACCACAGAAACGCTACCTAAAATACTCTCATTTTGCTTTACATTTAAATTAAAACTATGTAGCATTTTTTGACCTACTTTTCTTTTGTTAGTAGAGGTACTTTAAATTAATGGGAGCAGTAAAAAAATAGTTTTATTTCCTTTTTAATTGACATGTTACAGTTATAACCCGGCAAAAGCTTATGAAGTTGTAAAAATGGTTACGCGCCATTTGAATGTAATTTAAAACTATTATAGAAAGTTTTATACTTACTATCAAAAATTATGATTGTGTCAACGTTAAATTACATATACCATGATTATAATTAAATGCGTTATATTCGCTATAATATTTTTAATAGGCCTCATACATTAGTATACAAAATAACATTTGTTAAGGTTGCGAATAGACTCTAAAACCCTTTAAAAAAATTTTAAAATACATGATTTTAGAATTTTTACTCTAAAAAGTAGTAGCAGTTAAAGCAAGTAGTTTTAATACAGTTATTAGGAAGCACTGCTAAAAAAATATAATACGAGTTCGTTACTTGTTAGAATTTTCTGCCCAATTTAAAATTGATGCTCAAAAAATTAATCTAGTGCCTTATTTTATTTTAATACAACTTAACATAACAGAATTTATGGGTAACCAGGTGTGCACTTTCTGCGTTTTAATAGTTTGGTGCAAGTTGAAGGCTTGAGTTTTGTAATCTTTTAACCATATTAAGTAATCTGATATGAATAGCTTCGGTTTCATAGAAAAGTTACCTTATCGTAAGAAATAAAACCTCTTTTATTCAATCATTCCTGATGCAAAATTACTCTATTGATAATTAATTTTTTTATAGCCGACTTTTAATACTTTTTTTATAAAAAAAAATAATTATTAGAAATACTTTTCTGCAGTTTACTGTTCAGTGGATGAGTAAAACGCTTGTTTGCAAACTGTGCTTTTGAGTCAATAACTGTGATTTATTATTGTTTGTGGCTACACTTACTAAAAAGATAATTGTAATACCCTCCTCCATGGCTGCAGTAAAGCAAGAAACTATAGGAAGAAGCGCAAAGTATATGAAACTTAATATATATAGTATATAGATGCAAAATTTTTAAAATATTAACTTATAACAACCAGCTTTTATTATCTGGATAATGAATTTGCGGATTATCGATCACACTAGGAATACAGGGATCATAAAGGCTAGAAGGCTTATGATACCTTGCATGGCACTTGCTTTATTTGCTGTGGTCTGTGGATTACTATTTGGCGTATTCCCAGTTTTCTGAGTTTTCCCAGTGTTTTTAGAAGTTGGCTTTCCACCTGTTCTTTGTTTGTTTGTGTTAGTATTCTGATTATTATCAGCTGGCCTAGGATGCTGCGGAGGGTTCTGAGTTTCCTGCGCTCTTAAATTTCCTTGAGTAGGAGTTTTTGGTGTGCTTGCATGTTGCTCATGCGACGGCTTTGGTGGATTATGTGCGATCCCAGTATTTTCAGTTCCTTGAGAATTTTCAGGAGTGTTTCCTGTTGTAGGTCTTGAAGGCTGTGGAGGTCTTTTTGGAGGTGTTTGGGAGCCTTTTGTATGATTTTTATCTATTTCTTTCATCCCATGTGCCCCAGTAGTTTTTTGCGCTATGCACACGTAATGAACGAGAAGTAAAAGCTGAATAACAAGAATCTTCTTCAAAAGAAAAATCATCTTGACTGCTATATCTTCAAGAAATAACAAAGCAAATGGGATCCTATAGATATTATATAGACCAACTTGACTTTCCATTATTAGAAGTTATTTTACTGCCTTATAAGGTAACCTATAGAACGTTATATGGCTAGATTTTTTCTATTTTCGTTAATTATTTTTTTTAACGCTCATTTCTTGGGTTTTTAAAAGTTTTTAGTTTCCTTTAAAATCTGAATAAAAAGTTAACCTTCTTAATTAGGTTTCTCTTAACTCATTTGGTAATATAATAATAGCTTAGCAAGCTTTGTACGTTTATAATATTTCTGAGATTGCAAAGGAGTTATTTATACATATTTCTGGAAGTATATCTATTAACCTTTAGGTAAAGCGGTTGACTCGCTTATTGTATTATAAACGAGTTTACATAGATTTTTATCTATTAGTTATAAAAGATTGTACACACAATTTGGAAACGATGATAATATCTCCTACGCAGGAGGTAAAGGGAAACAATCGCTAGATTGTGACTTTAATTAAAAAAATTGAACTTCCCTATTTTTTTTAAAAACACATTTTTAAAGCTTAATATAGAATCTTTAATATTTAACGATCAAATTCCAATTTAATTTATTAAAGGTAGTGTTACTAAGAAGAATCGCCTTACAAAGGCCACGATAAAACAGAAATTATCTTTTTTTTAAGTTAATTTCAAGAGATTATCAATAATTAATTTGAAAAATAATTTGCTTAAGACAAAGGCTAAAATTTTAAAGCTAATAAACTATTTTTCTAAATGAAATTCTTTATTCCGCCCCCTCATAGAATTATTAAAGGTTAATAATTTACTAACATAAATTTAATTTAGGGACAATTATATCTTGGTCGCTCGTGGCTTTTTACACGTTTATTAACTTGCAGTCTTCTTTGACAAAGAAGAGAACGAATTTAGACACGCAATAAATAAGGCTTTCATCTAAGTGAATTAGTATCAAATCAAATACTAGCCAAGTCTTCCAATAAGTTAGAGCAGTAAAATACTCATCTTAAAAGTTATAGCTTGGTTCTTACGAAAATTATTATAACAATGTGTTACCACGATTTAAAGCAAACACTGACAGGGGACCGAAGACAAATAAACAAAAATTTTGAATTTTACTACAACCGTCTCACAATTTTAGTCAGGTAACCGATTTCTAGTTTGACGGCAAAGGAATGCACGCACTATACTTAGATATACAACTATTTATCCTCTATACCCAACCATAGAGTAGCTAGTGGTTATTTATGGGTTGGTCAAGCGAGTAAGAAAGCCAAATAAGAGACTAAAATCGTCTAATAAAAAAGGTTTTAACTTTAAATCTTGCCACCTAGCAATGAAGCGATTAACTTCAAGTTACTTACCACTCGAGTGAGCAATAGAGGTACGATTATATCTAAACGCTAGTGCGAAACAGTCAAATGAAGTTGTCCTTCGCCCCTTTAATACTTCTATACAGCGTTAAAGGTAAATCGTATAATTAACACAGAAAGAAATTAAACTAATAAATGAATATATACATATAATAATCTCAAGAAGGATGTTATCTTTACAATTAGCACTAAGGACCTAGTTCGTAAGGCGGTAATTTTATACGCAATTTGCTTTTTTATCAAAATATTGAATACAAGAGCGAGTTTAAAAGC